>NW_027072034.1:59590855-59888355 GCF_038088225.1 Cyrtonyx montezumae | reverse complement strand
TCTTTTAATCTGAAACCATTTCCCCTTGTCCTGTCACCACAGATCCTGCTAAAAAGTCTGTCCCCTTCTTTCTTACCTTCTTTCTTACTTCAGATACTGAACAACTGCTTTCAGGTCTTCCTGGAGCCTTCTCTCCTCCAGGAAGAGAAGTGTCTTACCTTGTACCTCATAAGTTGAGTGCAGGAAGGCTTAGACAAATGTACATTCAATTCTCTTCCTTCCTCAGAAAAACCTACAAAGCGAAACATTCGACACTCACAGACAGAGCTGTTTGGACTCTTGCAGTGAAGGACACAGTTTCTCAGTAGAAGTAAACTCCTTGCTGCCTGCTCCTTGGAAGGAGGTTTTTCCCCTTTCTCCTATGCCAGTGTGCTTCATCAGAGCCCTTACAGCCCAGCAAGCTGATAGAAAAAACACTTGACAAAACTAAATTGTTGCCTAATACAAGGCCTAAGAAGCTCAAAATCATAATGGAGGAAAAACAATGTAATTGCATAAGGCATTAATCATCCTGCAAGAGGAAGCACATTGAGCAGTTGGTTTCCACATTCATTTATTTATTTATGATGCCCACATTTGTGGCAGTAGTTAATTCTGCTAGTTGGGTGGGAGAGATCCAGGTCTTGTTAGTCTTTCATTTTTATTTTCTTCATTTTTTGTTTTTTGTTTTGTTCTTTACAGCTGATTATCTGAGCTCAAATTTCAAGTGGATCCTAAAGTAATGCTGGACTGTAGCCATCCATTATGAATGGGTCTGAATGTTTTCTTTTGAACACCTGCAAACGTGAAGGCTCTTTTTTTTTGACCTTTCTCTAACTTTGGGCATGTTTTATCAGAGCAACAAGTCAAAGTGATTTAGCCATCCTCGTATGTGCCCAGACAAGGGTGTCTCAGTGGAAAGCTGCTTAAAAGAAACGCTTTGAGGGATCCAAGACAGAATCTAATTAGGATTTTGTTCATCAAGAGCCTGAGTAGTGCTGGCAGCACCCCTTCAAGGTTGGTGAGAGTCAAAGTTGTGTCCTAGAGCTGCACTTGTGCTTTTCAGTAAGCACAACACCTATGTCAGGCATCAAAGAATGGATGATGTTGCTGAGGTTAAGAGGGTCCTGCAGGTTGTGATTTGGCTTTACTGAAGAGCTGATTTTACAGCTATCTGGACTGATCAGCATCTCTTCTCTTCAGTGCCTGCCTCAAGCCTTCAGCTCCCAACTCTATCCCCACTCCCTTGTGCTGGATCTAGTTTACTGTCATCAGGGTGAATTGGTTCAATTAACTTTGAATAGTGTTGTGCCAGGTCAGTCGGTCAGTGGGCTGCCCCTGTGCAATGAGCCAAGGGAGTCCCAGCACTGGTCAGGGGGAAATCAGAGATTCTCTCCCTGTCTTTTTAACGTGGTCACAGCCTGCATGTGCCCTCAATATGGGGAAGCTCCAAGAAGAAAAAGGAGCTATATACATCTAACTGTTGTGGGATATTCACATTTTCCAGAAGTGCTTTTTAGGTCATCTCCCAGCACTGCACGTCTTCCATTGTCAGAAATAATGTTTATTATTCAATCAGCAAATGTGCTTCCTGGTCCCTTCTTCAAAAAATAATGTCTTAGGGAATTGATCCCTTTTAACCTCCTGCTCCTGACCCTTGGAAATTCCCACAACAAAACCTCTGCCTTCTAAGCAATGCTGTATCTGAACGTCAGTATTGAGGAAGTTGGTTTTTGTTTCTCTGCCATTGTGATCTTCTTTCTAGCGGAAGAATTCAGCATCAATACCACGTTTAGTGTCTTCTTACCTTCATGGTCGCTTTTTGGATACAAAGACATACCCTGTCTCAAAAGCAACGGCCCGGTAGACAAGCTTATCCATAGCACAGGTGGGGTTTTTATCTATCTGCACAACCGCTTCTGTTTTTGCTGGTTACAAAAGCTGCTTTAAGTAAGCAAGCCAGGGCTGATTATACTTCCTCTCTGTTTTTAGGAGATTATATTTCATCAGATAATTACTGTAAGTGAATCACTAAGGCTTTCTTTTTTCCTTATTCTCCTAATTTAAGCACTACACTGAGCTGAAATATACACATACCTTCAATGGGCTCAAATAGATTACCTTGTAGGAAAGTCTGTTCTAGTTGCTCAGTTCTGCTACATGTACTAAATAATGCTCTAATTCAGAATATATAAACCAGATCAAGGGCAGGAGGTGTATCTCTCTTTCCACCTGATCTCCTCCTCTTCTTTCTACGTTATGCCTGCATAGTAATTGCTAATTCAAAACAAGACATTCATGTGTTATAAAATCAAAATGCAAAGTATGGCAGAGCCAAGTCTCCAATTAAAATTCAGAAACGAGCTAAGATGCAAAACACATCTCTTTCCTGGTGTGATATAATTGCCATAGACCTATTTTTTACTTTAAACTTATTTCAGAGCACCTTAGAGAAATGTACACAACACACTACGCTAATGTTCTTCAATGGTCTTTTGAACCTCATTTTGCATGACTGGGCTGTGTTTGTGTACTACCATGGGAATTCCTTTCACACTAAGGCAAATCCTTTCTCACTGATGCGTGGATTCCCAAACCAGCTTGCGTCTATCCTGCTGCCAGAATGGTGGATTTTTGAGAGGTGGTAAAGAACATCGGGTTTAGAAGAGAGCTGGTGGGAACTCAGGCTCCTCGAGTCACTGGCTTTGGAAACCTGCACTTGTGTGTACTCCTCATGGTCCATATCAGTGAGGCAAGGGGTGATGTGTATGGGATGTCTGAATACGAACACCATGTAAAGATGCAATACAATCTTTTTCTCCAATATCAAGATATTATAAGCATTTTGCTAAACTGTTTTTCACTTCTAAAGTTGGCAGTGGTCTGATCTTTGGGTGGTCCTGTGTGGAGCCAGTTGGACTCAGTGATCCTTGTGGGTCCCTTCCAAGTGGGGGGAGTCTGTAATTCTGTGGTTTGTTTTAATGTTAGGACCACATCAAACAGCTCAGTTACTTTTCCTTGGTCTTGGTGTCCTTGGATCTTGGAACCAAAGCATGTCACCTCTGTACCTCAAATGTAAAAGTGACATTTGTGGGAAATTTCTTATTTTTTGTGGATCTCATTTTTTCAAGATTCTGTGCTGGTTATTTGTGTGCAGAGAGGTAATTGCATGATGTTGCTCTGCTACCTTTATTGGTGATCCACACATAACACATAATAACCATCAAGACTGGGATTTTAGAGCAGAATGTTGCTCACAAAGGCGAAATATGCATACATATTACATCAATTTATTGCTGTTATGTGCCACAGTGATTTTTTTTTCTACCTGAAAGCCACTTGTTTGGTGAACCTTTTCACACACAACCAGTCACACACAACCAGTCATCCTTTCCTAACAGTCATTTAGACTGCAGGAGAATCATTTCCTTGGGCTTTCACTTACAATGGAGTTCAAGGTAGGAGAAAGACAGAACAAAAACTAAAAGCTTTCAGTTTCCTGTCTGGTTTGGCAAAGAGAAAACAGACGTGATGCTTGGTTACAGGATTCCTCCAACACATACAGTAAATAACACATTTCCATGCAAGGGTAGAGGGAAACCCAGCTTCAGAATTAGTGTATTGAATTGCTCTTCAACATAATTAGTGCCTCTCTGAATCTCTTTAATGCATGACTTGGAGATGCCACCAAAATCACTGCCTTCTGGGCATGCTTTGCCCAGTCGTTTTGCTGTGTAAGTTTCAGAGTAACAAACTACTTGTGGCCTTCTCAGGCCCCACTTTACCAGGAAAGCACTGTGAGTCATGCTAATGCTTTGTGACCAAAATCCATTCACTGGCTTCAGAACCATTAATCAAGTATCTGTGTCTCAGCATGGGCCTGTCACTGGGGAAATCCTATAGTGAAGCTTGTGGAGCAAAGGGTTTTAGTAGAACCACAGCAGTCAACTGAGAGATGAGTCACTCTTCCCAGAATGGCTGAAAAACAGGTCAGGTGAGTTCACTGCAGAGAACACTGTATGAACATGCAACTGAATGACTTTAATTTCTAACAACCCTATCTAGCTTGCTCTATTTTCATAACCCACCCATCAGCCAGTCTGCTCTCAGCCTTCACTCTGATTTTTGCCTTTGTTTATACTTGTTTCCAGTTATCACCATGCCTGTGAGTACTAAAAGCCATCAGCTGAGATCCCAAATTGTTTTATTACCCTTTGAGACGAAGACCTTTGCCTGGAAAACTCGTTGTTGATATCAGCAAGCCATATGTGGATAAGATAAAGGAAGGAATCTCTGTTTCAACTGAGAAAGAACTGAACTAAAGCGGAATGAAGTGATTCATCCAAGGTTAGCTGTAAACCAAGAGCTGCTCAGCCTTATCTAGTGCTACAGACACAAGATGCTCGTGCAGTTCTTGTCTGGTTTCCTTTTCATAGAAACAAAGGCTCATTAATTTGGGAAAAGATCACTAAGATCACCAAGTCCAACTGTCAGACCACCCCCACCGTGCTCAGTGTTCAAGACCCACATGGCTCTTGAACACCTCCAGGGACGGTGACTCCACCACCTCCCTGTGCAGCCTGTGCCACTGCCTCACTGCTCTTGCTGAGAAGAAATTGTTCCTAACATCCAACCTGAACCATTCCTAGCACAAATTGGGGCCGTTTTGTCTCATACTATCACTGTTACCTGGAAAAAGAGGCTCACCCCACCACAGCCTCCTCTCAGGTGGTTGGTTGTACAGAGCAATGAGGTCTCCCCTGAGCCTCCTCTTCTTCAGACTGAACAACTCCAGCTCCCTCACCCACTTCACAGACTTGTGCTCCAGACCCCTTACAGCTCCATTGCCCTTCTCTGGACACAGTCCAGTGGCTTTTGCTGGAGCTCAGCTGGCTGTGGATCCAGTGAGAGTCCAGCAGAGGGCTACAAAGATGATAAATGGTGCGGAACACCTTCCTTATAAGGCTGTGAGTCCTGGGTTTGTTCAGCCCTGAAAAAAGAAGACTGAGGATCTGATCCATGTCTATAAATATCTAAGGAATGGGAGGCAAAGGGATGAGGCTGGATTCTGGATTCTTTTCAGCAGTGTGTGGTGATAGAACAAGGGGAAATGGCCACAAACTGATGCATTCTTCACAGCTCAGTGACGGAGCAGTGGCACAGCTGCACAGAGAGGTGGTGGAGTCTCCTTCTCTGGAGACGTTCCAGACCCGCCTGGACGCCTACCTGTGCAACCTGGGCTAGGGAGCTGCTTTGGCAGGGGTTGGACTCCATGATCTCTGGAGGTCCCTTCCATCCCCTACAAGTCTGTTATCCTCAGCTCCTGCTCAGGCGGCCAAATGCTACTTTGTAGTGGCAGGAAGTGTTCAGTATCCCACTCTGCGAGTCCTCCTTGGTCGGCGTTCTGCTGGCACCGTTCTAAGTTCCTCTTCTCTCCCGAAGAAGAGAACTTCTAGCTAAGGGCAGCAGTCAGGCCCAGCCTCGCGTCAGTACTGCGCACAGACGGAGAAAGCGAGCAGAGGGCTCCCACCGCCCCGCCAGAGATTTTCTCACGTCGACCGCACGCGGCCGAGAGCGGCTCAGGGCCGCGCCTGCAGAGCGCGCACGCTCGGCCTGCGGTCGCGCTGCGGTGCCGCGCCCCGTAGGGAACGGTATCGCGTGGCCGCAGGGGCGGAGCTCCGCCTCGCAGAGGAGGAGCGGGAGCGGGGCTGGGCCGTCAGCCGCCGCTCGTGTGCCGGCCTCCGGTGGCAGTCGGCGGCCGCAGCCGAGTTGCGGGTGTGAGTCGGCCCCGCTTCTCGGGCTCCGGCAGCCGCCCCGAGGCCTCGGCGGGCGGGGCCGGGCGGCGGGGAGCTGCCGGCAGGGCCATGCCGCGGCGGGCGCCGCTCCTCCTCTTACTCCTCTTCCTCGGTATCTTCCTGCTCGGGCCGGCCGGGGCCTCGGGCGCAGGTGAGTGCGGCGGGGCCGGTGCGGACCGCCGCTTTCCTCCCCCCGCCCGAGCGCCTTCCTTGCGCGGGCTGCGGGTCCGAGGCAAGCTCGGAGCTGCGCCATCGATCTGCGCCTCATTCGCGGTGTTGACGTTGGGTCGCGTCGAGAGCGTCGGTGCTTCGGCGTTTATTTTAAGCCGAAAGGCCCCGCCGGCTGTGCGGCGCGGGAGGGCTGAGCCGCCCCGCTTGGCTTCGTTAAATTCTGCGGTGTGATTTGCGGGCTGGCGAGTGGTGGAGGGAGGAGCTTGAGGACTGTGAGCTGATCTGAGCCGGGCAGGAGGTGGGTGGGCAGTTCTGCCCTTCCGTGGGTGACACAGCGTGGTGCTGGGGGCCCCGCGATGTGTGCCCAGCGTCCTTGCTGCACAGATCTGTTAGGAAGCGTGCGTTTCGCTACCTCGGTATTACAAAACCGACGGCCGTCGACAGAGTTCGGTTTGCGCTCTCAGGAATGTCAGCTACCTGAGATACCAGCTGTGCCGCACGACCTCTTCCCAGCGCGGCACTAAGCGCCCTGTGGCACGTGTTCAGCTACAGAGCCGCAGCTCTGAAACTTGCCAGCAGTTTCAGAAGCTGGTAGGGGAAATCATCTGCACCCGCATGCTAATGGAAGGAGAAATAATGAGCGTGTGGTCCTGAGAGCAGAGAATATGAGCCGGCTTCCCTCATCCTCCGTTACTCTTATTACTCTTTCTAAGAGGGAGAAAAGAACGCTGCTGCTGCTGCTGCTCGTGCTTTGTCGTGGCAGCCTTGAGTTTTGTTCCATTAGTTTGCATGGGCTGTCAGGCTGCACAGATTGCTGATGGTGTGAGATAGCCCGCCACATGCCAGACCAGCAGTGAGGTTGCCAGAAGTGACTAGGAAGTGAAAACTTCTTGAATGAAAGTTTCTAAGTAACCAGCAGAGATTAATAGCTCACCTAGCGTTTGTAACTGTGAAGAATCTCTGTTTACAAAGCATTTACAAGGTCCCTGGGTGTAACATGATGTGTGTTTAACTGAGTGCTACACAAAAGCTGAGGCTAAGAAACTAGTAGAATGCCTAGTTGCTTTGTATTTGGGACTTAGGGCTTAATGCAATTTTTTTTGTGTGCGTGTGTAGTTTCCTTCCTGTGCATGGAGGACCTTAAGATCCTGCCCTTATGTCTCTTCTGAAAGGAAGCATCCTACTTGAATGTTCTAGTCATTGTTTTTACTTCTTATTTTAGAATCATCTCCAGATCTGCCTGCACCAAAGGACGTGATTGTTTATTCCTCTAACTTTCGTAATTCCCTGAGGTGGTCTCCTGTTCAAGTGGATGGAGGCCCGGTGTCCTACACAGTCCAGCTTAAAACGTAAGCAAATAGTTGGAGAAGCAACCAAACTGATTTTGCTTGAATCTGGTAACAAAGTTGGTTTAAAAAAAATACTGAGAATGAAAAATCATAGAAATGAAACAGTGAGCTGCTTATGACAGAAGCTTTTGTGTATATCCAAAAGCATCTTCTGAAGTCAGATTCTCTTAGCTTCTCGTGTTTCCGCAGCATTAAGATTGAAGACCCTGAGAGCACCCTGAAATGTTGCACAGTTTCCTGTGTGATTCTCACCTTGGTGAATTCTCTCTTGCTCATTGTTGTTTTTTTTCCAGTACTGAAGTGATGCAGGCCCTGAAAGGGCTGTAGAATAAATGCTGGTGAAAACAGTGGTTTTGTTACATACCCTTTTCTTACATAAACCCTCTAGGTAGGAGGGCTTTTAGAGCTTTGATAGTTGGCCATTCTGCTGATGCTTTATTTAGCCTTCAGTTTGTGTTGCAGAGGAGCCTTCAACCACTGGAGTGAGATAAACTGCACCCATATCTCCCAGACTGAATGCAATTTCCTCCAATCTGCAAAGGCACGTCGCTGGACCATTGTTCTGCGTGTGAGAGCTGAAATGGGGCAGAGGACTTCAGCCTGGGTGGAAACAGACCCATTTGTGGCAGAGAGAAACAGTGAGTGTTCTTTGTGATGTCAGTATGTCCCTCAAAGGAAACTTCTTTGAAAAAATGCGTTAAGTGTTCTAGGGCTGTTTTACTCTTATGTGAAGGAGCTAAGTGAGGGATCTGTGGGTGCTCCATATTGGGAAGAGTGTGTTTTCCCTGGTAGTAAAGAGTGGGGGGGTAAGGAATTGCCTGAGTTGAAGATAACAGCTGATGTATCCATAGCTTGTGCTGCAGGGCGGTTTGTGCAGGGGGAGAGTGGGATCCTTTGTGGGCTTAGGAAAGTGTTAAGTAGATGAGAAAATGTTGGGGGTGTTGTGTTCCCTTTCTTGAGGGGAGGGGAAAAAGTTGACATTCAGTGTTTGCTGAGTACTGTAAGGGTATCTAAATAAAGCTGGATGTAATGTGACGAGCATGTTCAGCATCCCAGAGGTTCACCACTCGCTCTTTCTTTCTTTTCAGCTACCATAGGGCCTCCTAAAGTGAACAGTGTGATTGCAAGCTCTGACTCCCTTCTCATTAGTGTCACACCCCCTTTTGGACCCGAGGCAGGTTACCTTTTCCAGTATCACGTGTCCTACTGGGAGAATGCAACCATTACTACAAAAAAAGTAAGAATTCTGTCTGATTTGTTTTATTCATAATGCCTCTATGACTAGGAGATGAGCCAGCATTTCTTGGCAAAGCAACAGATATGGAGGAAGAAAAATAATTTTTTTTTGACAGTAGAGGTCATCATTTGGTGGCTTGAAAATCAGTTTTTTCTGGTCTTGGCACATGTATTGCATGTATTACAAAGCTTTCAGAAGCACGGGTTGTTTTTTGTTTTTTTTTTTTTACCTCCATATTAAATCAAGGTTAACTCACACTGCAGCTCAAAGGAGAGAATCTGCAGTGTCAAAAGTGGCTTTAAAATAACATATAGATTCCAAATTTGTTCAGGCATTTGAGAAATTCTGGGACGCGCTCTGTCCTTTCAGGGGATGTTTGTGCTGGCAGCTTCAGTGATAGGCTGCTGTGGCCTGCTGATGTCTGCATTCCCAGGGCAGAGAAAGGCCGGAGTTCTTTGAATCGTGTTGGACACAGCCAGAAAAAGCTGTCCCTGTTTGCACTGAGACTCAGTGCGTTTCATCTAACTTCTGTGCCTGTGCCACTGCTTTTCAAAAATGTAAAAGTAAAAACGAAAAAAGAAGGATCGAAAGATTTTCATTTTCAAGCTGGCTGCTTAAAAACAAGCAGAAAAAAAATCATTTCAAGCTTTCTGTTTCAGAGGTCCTGCTGAATCTGAAACGCCTCTGCTTCCTTCCTCCCTTAAACAAATGTGTTTTTGATGTGGATCAGATGTTTGACAGTGAAATAAGATGTCACTTCTTGGAGGCTCATCTTGGCTTCCCTAAAACTCTTGCTGGTTAAAAATTCACTACAGATGGCTCTTGCTAGGAGCACGGAGGTTTTGCTCTGCCCATCAGTACAATAGCAGAAGTGCTATCAGTGTGCTTCTGTCAGCTTCCTCTGACGGTGGAGATGTTTCTCATGGCTCACTTTTCCTTCCCCCTTCTTGCCTCATGTTAACAAGAGCCGTGCGAAAGCGTCTGGCAGCACATTGTGGTTAAAGTGAGACCTTGCTGTTCGTACCCTTGTAGATGAGTTTTAAATGGTTGGGTGTATTTCATTTAAACACATTTCAGCATTCCTGCCTTAATGTATTTTTGGCACATTAGGGAAAGCTGAGTTAAGAAAACTGTCCTTTATGGAATGAGAAACTTAAATAGGAGGAGGAGAACTTACTGAAGACAGACTTGTATTTGTTTTTTCTTTGCCTTTGAACAGGAGATAAAGATGAGCGATACACTATTCAAAATTAAAGATCTAAAGCAATCGACACTTTATTGTTTTACAATTCGAGTGGAATTGATGACATACCTAGATTTCCAGTTGCTTGGACTGCAGGCAGTCCCGGAGTGTTACAGAACAACCATCAGCGGTATAAACCTGTTTTTGTTCTTATATGATGGGGTGGGTGTAGGACATTAGGTGATGTAACTGGTCAGTTACGTACCCGTGTTTGTCATGAGTGTTAAGAGGGTACCACAGATACTAATTCATAATTAATTGTCATTAATGGTAAATGAATAAGGAATGTTTTAGTCAGTAACTGTGTTATGCGCTTCCAGTTGTCCTTGGCCTTAGTCACTGCAGTTTCTGCTGCACCCAGGAGCTGAGCTCCCTGCTAGTTTTAACCTAGTTGAAGTGCATGATCACAAGCTCCTGAGATGTGAAGATGGAGTCAGTGGTGCTTCTTTTGCTGAAGGGAATCGCGTGTTCTAAAGCCCCTGGTGTTAATGGCATGTTGATGATTAACTGAAGGTAGAAGAAGGGCAGATTGCTTTCCCGGCCTAAACCTTAACCTTGGAAGTTTGAGTAGCACAAGCAGCAAATGTCACCTTGTTGCACGTTTCTTCACATGAGCTATGCAAATCTGAACCTTCCATGTGTTCTTTTTCAGAGGCTGCCAAAGCTGGATATGTTGTAATAATATTTATGTCCATCGGTCTGCTTTTAATTTTCATAATAACTGGTTTCTTTTGTCTATGGAGATACCAGAAAGCAACTAAGTATTTGTCCCAGCCACCTTTGAGAATCCCGTCACATTTTGAAGAGGTATGTGCAGACATCTTACTCCTCTTCCCCCTCCACCTCCTCTTGCAAAAGACAGTGGTGATCTTGGGAGTGAATCCTGGGATTTCTTCCAGCTGACACATTTCTGTACTAAACAGCGCTGTCTCGGTCCTGTTGATCTTCCTCTTTTTAAACAGGAAGCAGTCTTTAAGCACAGTTTTTGATTTAAGTGTTCTTTCAGCAAGTATTCCGTATTCCTGCACGTTTACATTTGCTCGCCCTCCACTGAGGTGGATTTCTTCCTTTAGCACTGATTTATTGGAAGGCAGTTTCATACACAGCATGCAGCTTTTACAGAGGTATCTATCTGAGCTAAGGGTGGCAGTTGTGCTGCAGAAACTACTGCACACAGCTAAGCCAAACTGAGGTTTATATCTTGAATTTGCTGAAATGTATGTATTACAGGCTCTCACACAAAACATTTGTTGGTCCTGTTGTTCATCACGCTTGCTATGACTACAAAGAAAATGGTGCCCTCATTGAAACTAGGGTTACAGTGCTGATCTGAGCTCCAGATTACAGAACTTCCTACAGTAACAACAAGCTTTTGAGTAAAAGTAAATCACACATCTGTCTTTCTTTTAACAATGTGAAGGTTATTTTAATTGTTAACCAGGCAAGAACTGTTCAGTGGCAGAATTCTGCCTAAGTATAGGTAGGTGGTTCTGGTTCCCCTCAAACACAGGCTCTGCTTAGTGAGCAGGAGAATATATAGAGTACATAGGAGGAACAAACCTTTTCTCTGGCTTAATTTTGGGGGAAAGGAGGCAAAGGGAATGTGAAAGCAAGTAGTAACTAGAGAGAAGAATGACACTGTAGTTTTCTGGTGACGGTTGAAAGGTGCAGTTCTGATTTTCCTAGTGCTGAACAAGACAATCTTTTCTCCCCTTGCCCTGTCGGTGTTCTGGTAAGCCATGAGTTGCCAGATTCCTGCAGCTACAAGTAATGGCCCCAGCAGTGGAACAGGAAAAAAAAAAGCCTTCTGTGGTTTATTCTTTTGTAGGACCTTGAACACATGACTACTGTCCAAAGATGATCTTATCAACAGTACTTAACGGTGGGATGCTTTTAACTCACTTAAATGGATGTCTACCAGATTTATTTCTGCAGAAAGAGAAGTGATGCATTTTTAACCTTCTCCTTATTCAGTTCTCATTTCCTTGAAGGCAATCCAGAAACAAATAAAATATACATTTATTTGGTATTTTGAATTCTGTTCTAAAGCGACTCACCTATAGCCAGTAGTGGTTGCTCTGTCTCTGCACCTTCTAATACAGCTGCTCAGTGGCTCAGTACCTAAACAGTTGTTTCTGCCATTTTCCAGTATTTGAGAGACCCCAGTGTGCCTCATTTAGAGGTGCTGGAGAACCACGACGAAGAGCCCCAAGATTCTATAACTGTTGTGTGTATTGGAGAAGGAAGCAGCGCATACGGCAACACGTTGGATGTTCACACTTGTTCACACAGCACCTCCAGCAGATGTGACATAACGTGGGCACCTTCGTGACATCACCTGTACCCGGTCCTTGCAGAAGCTCCTGCCTGCAAGCAGTGCTGCTCAGCTCCCACCAGGACACACCACGAGCTGCGGACAGAATGGAGCTACTAACAAATCCTGAGCAAGACTTAACTTCCTGACAGTAATTGTGGAACCTGAGCCTTTTTTAAAGCAGTTTCTGCTACGCTACAGCAGCAGTAATATTCTTTCTGCCACAGACTTGAAAGGTAGAATTTGAAGGCGAAATGAACACTAAATTGCCTTAAGAAAGACAGACAGCTTGTTACAAATGACTGTATCAGCATCATATTCCACACTCTTCCTCCTGGACCCCATCCTTGAGAAATAATGGCACTTTATTTAGAACTGAGTATAATGAAGAATTTTTCAATGATTTTATAGTGGTTTTCATTTTGTTACTTTATTTGTGAAGTCTGTGTTACCACTAGTTAGAGCATATTATATCCAATCTGGTCTGCTTTGCCAAGTGGTTTTAAATTTGTTTTCTGTGACTGCTGCTTCAGCCAAAAATGGCATTCTAGAAGGAAACGCTATTGTACTTCATCTTCCTCATCATGAATACACGTAAAGAACTACTCCAAGAAAAGAAAGGCAGTTAATTCCATCCCCCTCAGATCTGTGCATCTTCATAAGGTAATGAAAAGCATTAAGACAAGTTTTATTGCTGTGAAGAATATGAGGAAGTTATCTTCCTCAGAAGTTACATGAAGTGTCTTGATAGTGGTCAGACACTAGCAGTCTCTTGTTGAGTAGCAGCTAAGTTGCACAAGTGCCAGGTACTGGCACCACAGCACACAGTCAGCTTCAAAGCAGCAGCAGCAGATTGCAAATTAAGCCTTACATAATCCTGGGGGGTTTGGAATGTGTCTAATAACACAAAAGTAACTACTTAGTATAGTAAAAAGATAAGTTTTATTCCATACACACACACACAAAAAAAAGATTTTTTTCATGTTTGATACAAATTAGTTATTTTTCTAAATAAAATAAATATGCTGTTTGTTAGCAAGTGGTTTGCTCTGGTACTTACACCTAATAATGGAGTCTGCTGCTGCCACAAACGCAGGTTATCAGGCTCTCCCACAGCTGTAAGTAACCTATCTCAGCTACTGCCATTCCCTCCCTTCTGGGAATACACATGACTAGGTACATAATTTATTTTCCAAAAGCTTACTTAGTCTGTGTCCTAGGAGAAGTAACTCCATTAACCTAATCCCTTCAATCATGCTCCATGCCAAGACAGTGGAGTTACCTGAAGGCTTAGTCAGCTTCAAGCCCAATTAAGAATTGGCAAATCAGCCACAAGCTACAGAGTATCTGCTCCTTCCCTTCAGCTGTATTTTTACATGTGGTACTGTAAACAACCAACCACAGGCTCCCCACAGGTAAGCCTACATGTGTAGTGCAGGACATAAAACAAAAAGCTGCTTAAGCCTCTCAGATGAGTATCTGCGTAGTACAGAAAACAACTCTCTAAGTAAGCTGCACTACAACAACTACATACTAAACTTCTGTTAGAGTTATTTAATATTTCTTAGTTGTACAAACAAGCCAATGAAACAAAAACTGTTAGAGTGTACTTGAAGATTAGCTTCATAACTGCCAACTGCAGCAGGCTAAGGCATACCTACCGTGTTTAACTCCTGTTCATCTTGGACTCTTCTGGAACAATCCGTGGTGTAAAAGACCTAGGGTTGCTCTGAATAAAGTCTGCATGGTTCTTACACCAAACGCATTCAGAGCTTCAGATGGTGGAAGAGCTGCAGCTTCTACGCTGTCTCTTATCAGCAGCTACACAGACAGCAAGCAAGCTTCTGGCAGGAAACAGAGGTAAGCTCAGAAATAAGTTCTTTTTCCAGCTAAGTACTCTTAAGAAAAGTTTCTTAACTGGGAACTTATGGTAAGGCACGCTTGGAAGAGTTCTTCCAGAGTGAAGCATTTACCTCAGCTCGTGCTGTTCAAGTGTCAGATGTCAGACACCCACTAGGATTAGTTAGAAGCTACCTCTGTTCCACACTTAGTAGAAAAGCCAACAACCATTCCTGAGCTCCTGTATGAGAAACTGGAAGACCTGAAAACAATAACCTTGGGTTTAATTATTAGGTTTTGCAAGAGTCACTTAAAAGCCCGTGCCACTTCAGTATTCAGTAGACTACTACTGTACAATTATCTTCTGACATTCCTTATTTGTAGAACATAAGATAAAGTTTATTGCAGTTTTCTGGAATTACAACCAACCAAATAACGTATGTACAAAGCTGTGATTAACACCAGTGAATACATGGTAACTCAATGCAGGATGACAGAAATCAGGACGGAAGTTAGTCTAGCCAGTAGCACAATTTCAGCTGCAGTATTTGCTTCATATTCTGTCCACTGGAAAGATTCCCACAAGGGAGCAATTAGATGACTAACAGTATGCAGCAACCATGCACGTAAGTTACATTCTAAAATTTAATGCCATTTGGCCAGCAATTGTGATACAGTGAAAGTTATAAAAGCTTTCAGACACAAGGTAGATTCAAATGCTTTAAAAACACATAGAACTTACAAGGAAGTCACCAACAGCAAGACGAATGTACAAGATCAGTCCAAAGCCATAAAACATCGCTGTTCTCCCTTTCTGTATGCTCCAGCTAGAAGAAAATGCATTTCAGTAATGAACACATCCTATAAAATATCCTATAAAATAACTGTGACATTTGGGATTGCCTAAAACTGGCCATTATTCCAACATCAGACCGTTAGCAATAACAAAATCTGCTATATTCCCATCTGAAACGCTCACCTGGCCTATTACCTAAGGTAATTAATAGGTGGCAGCATAACTGCTCGTTCCTCAACAAAAAGCTTCCCCCGAAGAAAATCTATTCCAGCATAATTCTAAAGCTCTCAGTCTGATCTTCACTCATTCTTTCCATTCCTTAACTACAATTGGCATTGGTTTCGGGGCTTTTGATATTCTCCTGTCAGTAAATACAAGTCGATTGGCATCTACTACACTAAACAGTGAGAAATAAATTCTACGCTGCTACTGAATTTCATTTGTGTAATGGCAATCAAGTACAGTTGGACTGGTCATGAAGAACCCACTTAAAATAGGGCTGTGTTTAAAAACTCGTAACCTTTTACAGAAAAAAAAATACAGCTGCTGAAGAATTGGATCTAACTGTTCAGAAAAGTATAAAACTCAATCCCTCACTCAGCATACAGTAGGTTTACCTTGGGAACTAAAGGGTCACTTCCATGAGCTACCACTCCCCTGCAGGTATACAAGCAGCCCTTGCTATCAGCTCTCAATAATCAGCAGTAACTCACCTATGAGCAAAGATACCAACCCCTCCCATCCTGCAGTCACTCGTAGTTCAACTGAAGTCTCTCACACGTGCAAAGGTTTGGATAGATCAAGTCTTAACAGTCAATGGAAACTCATGTATTTGAAGAAATAAGCCTGAAGATTTCAGAAAGCCTGATTTTCCCTTTTTAAGATATATACAGATATATGTACATATTCACAAATCTGTCCTATGAAAAGAGGGAGCTTGTTACAGAAATCATAGTTTGTCTCAGTTCATACAATTTAGAAAGCAAAACGAGAACAAATAAATGTAAATATCTACATACAGAGTACAACATAGCAACTACGGAATAAACAATGCTGTATGTGACCTCTCATCCCCATAACTCCTCTGTTCTTCCAAACTTGTAGATGAGAGTGCTGAAGAGAAAAAAGGGAAAAAAAAAAAATCAGGTCATACACGAAGTGGAAAAGGGCATTTTAATAGTCAACATAGAATCTTACACCATTTACACTTCAAAAATCAATGTAATTCCAGCAAGCTTAACTTTCATTCAAGTTAGTACCTATTTTTCTGTTTCAGTTCCACTTACATTACTAAATCCATGAAATCCAGCTGAAGCAACTGCTCAGCAAAATAATAATCAGGCTCATAGTAAAATTCCTTTTATAAGGTTGGATGCAATGTCAAAAACCAAACATTTCCTTCCTCCTCCTCATACTTTATATTATTTTTTCTTCTAAAGAAGGGCATGGTCATACTTAATCATAAAAAAATAACTAGCACGGGAAATGAGAAATACTGACAAGAGCAAGAACAGTAAGAAATAACTACAGGTAAACAAATCCGACACCTGGACAGTCAACTAGAGAAATATTAATACTAAAGTTGAAAACTACTGGGAGTAACAATCATGGGTGAAGCACAGGTCCTGAAGGAAAAAGACAGTTCAAGGAATACAGGTGTTAGGAGACAGCATTGACGGAAGAGCTCCAATCAGAACAAAAACGTTGGATACAGACATTGAGAAGAGCATTGCTGACTGACCCAGATCTGGTCCAAGGAAGAGAATCTCCAGCAACAGACAAAACTCTCCAGTGCTACTGCTTAAACTGAGCAGCAAGATAAAAAAAACAAAAAGTCTTCAAAAGATAACTTAAAAAAATAATAATTTGTCCCACAATTCATACAAAGGAAACAAATTTTGCAACGCTAAAGAGGACAAATAAACCTAAGATGCATTTCATGCAGAATACAATACAAACTAGGGAAAGATGCTTTCAGAAACATCTAACAAAGTTCCAGAAACAAGCTGATTGAACTACTGGAATTAGAGTGAAGACTTCAAGTGAGATGAAACTGTTCTCAGAAATCTACCTGATCAGTACCCCACTTTAGTCACGCAACACTGCACAGCAGATTTAGGAACTGCTATTTTTCACAAGAACGTAAACAAAGCCACAGAAAAGTCAGTCAGTTGAGATCACTGCCCAACATTTAACATGATACTAG
Source organism: Cyrtonyx montezumae (assembly GCF_038088225.1). Taxonomy (NCBI): domain Eukaryota; kingdom Metazoa; phylum Chordata; class Aves; order Galliformes; family Odontophoridae; genus Cyrtonyx; species Cyrtonyx montezumae. The sequence continues at coordinate 59,871,426 of NW_027072034.1, read as the reverse complement.
GAGAACTGTTAGCACACTTAGATGGATAAGAATTTCCAAAAGAGGAAGTTTATAAATCAGAGAATGTTCTGGGAACTTCTCAGTCACTGATCCTGGAACTTAAGACTACCTAATTCTCCCATTGCCATGCATTAATCTAACAGTCATAGTTTGCAGAATGCATTGTACATATAAAAAACAGTATAGATACAGGTAGTTTCAAATGTCATTATGTGCCCCATACAAAAATTAAGAGAAACAAAACAAACGGTGGCCTGTAAGAGGGGGTTCAGAGGAAGACCACAAAAATGACTGGAGGGCTGGAGCACCTCTCCTGTAATGAAAGGTTGAGGGAGTTGGGCTTATTTAGCTTGGAAATGAGAAGGCTCCAGGGAGACCTTGTTGCAGCCTTCCAGTACTCAAAGCTGGAGCATGACTGACCTTTTACATGGTCTGATAGTGACAGAAAAAAGGGGAATGGAATTTTTTTTAGTTAGAGGGTGTTGAGGTGCTGGAACAAGTTGCCCAGAGAAGCTGTGGTGCCCCATCCCTGGATGTGCTCAAGGCCAAGTTGGATGGGGCCCTGGGCAGCCTGAGCTGCTGGGGGGCAGCCCTGCCCACAGCAGTGTGGTTATAGCTGTATGGTCTTTAAGGTCCCCTCCAACCTAACTGCCTAAGGCAGTTCACTCTGTAACCCAAGGGATCTGTCTTACATGCTCCACTCCTCAAGCAAAGGCCACGGTGGGTAATGAACTGAAACATGGGAGTTCTGTGCTATAAGCAGAGCTCCACGTTGTGGAAGATCAAGTCTGGTGCCAGCTTTTGTTAGAATTCATTTTCTGAAGGTATCTATGCAGGTGGAAGTAAGCACATGCAATATTCCTTTAAAAGGAAGGAAATTGATCCAGGTATCTTACCTGAAAAATATCAATGCATTCTGGAAAAACACTGCTAATCCGGGGTAAACATTAGTGTCTGCAAAGTAAGTAACAAAGGAAATACTAAGATCTTTCACACAGAAAATTCTGTCTAAAATACTCGTCACCACCAACAAAACTAGGTGGCATTGCTCTAGCAAGCACAGACCACACTTCCTTTCTTCCTGATTTTCTGCCTTTCAGCAAAAGTATTTGCTATATCTGAAAATAAAGTTCAACGCCAGAAGACTATCATTAATTTATAAAAACACTTCAAATTTCAGTCAAGAGTTGGGGCATTTTGTTCATGTGCTTTCTGGTTTTGGTTTGCTTATTCTTAAAACAGCACATCGTAGCAGTGTCTGAATGACAATCCCAGCTACCAACGTCTGTATTTTATACAGAACCTTTGTATATATACCTGGACTGTTTAAAATGGTTCACTGTAGTAGTTCCTAACTTCAATTTCATCAAACAATGCTCAAATCCATACAGTAATGGACTGTGAAGGGACCAAGAGATTTCAGATTTTCACATTCACAATGTTCAGGAAAATAAAGCTTATAAACCAATCACCATTATCACAAGCTATATACCAAACAGAAGCAGAATACTTCACTTCAGACTTGATGACGCTTCTAGAAAGCAGCGAAGCCCATTTCTAAAACTAATCAAGAAAGAAACTTACTCTGTGTAACATATGCTCCAAAAAGAATCCACATTGAAGCAATTAGTGAACCAAACATGAGCATAAAGCCAATGAAGAGCCAGACACGAGCACCTGCAGGAAATATTAAAAGCTCTGAGAACCATGTAGTATACTATTCATTAGTGACATATCATCAAACACTGAAGGTTCAAATGGAAAGGATTCAAACCCGTATAAAGGATAATACAATCATCCAAAAATTGTCTTAATAAAGCAGACAGGAGTTGGATATTAGCAAACAGTCACCAGAAATTTCTCCTCATCTGAAGCGAATGTCTGTAACGTCATTTAACATTAACTTGGAGCAGGCTACTTAAGAGGTACATTGCCAAAGCTATAGCTTCCTCTGAGGTAAGGATGGCATTCCAATTATGTACATAAAACAAACCCTTCTTGTGTTCACTTCAGAAAGATAGTTTCAGATGGGTGAAATCTCCTGATATATGCAGTGACCGAAGAGGTCCCTTTCTCTCACATGCCATCCTCCACAAGTAAAGGTCAGGGCAGATAATTAACAGAAATGCTGGAGATCCTGCACTGCGAGACACTGCCTGCTCAAAAAGGAGGCTGATGCCATCATAAACAATCAATCTGCTCACTCATGGAAAGGAAAATCTTTATGTGCAAAAAGGTACTCCAGCAGACTTCAGAATGAAACACAGGAAACCACCTTAGTCTCATTCAAAAATGAGAAAGTCCTACCAGATTTCCCATGAGGTGTTTTCCAAATCACATGAAAACTGATTCTGGGAGCCACATGGGAAATAGTAAGGGAATTATGAATGGAAGAAGAGAGAGGACAGCAGGCCTACAGACACCACATGGTGGGTGACATACAGAGGAAACAATGTTTGCAATGCACTCTAGAAAATAGATTCATAAGGAATTTGGCTCCATAGCTTACCATATGTCATAAATTTATTTCTCTGAACAGCTATACAGGACAAGCAGAAAAAACTTTAGGTGTTCAAACTATAAAAGAGATCAATTTTCCCAAGTTCACCTTTTAACAAAGACAGTACTTACCTCCAAGTGTTAATTTTGTAAAGAAATTAACAGAACCTTTGTCCTACTTCTTAGCTCCTGATTATTACTTAACCACTGCATAAAAACAAAACAAAAATCCTTAAAATATCAGCCCTTCAAACCCAGCATCATTTTAATTTACCTGTTCTTCCTAAGCATCCATCACTGTAGCTGTCTCCTCTCACCTGTGCGTTTGATACAGCATTTATCCTAGTAACAAAAAAGTTCATACAGTTCAGGTTATCAACTTCAAAAAAAAAAAAAAATCTTAGGATTTTTAAAGGTGTAAAAAAAATTCTGGGAGAACTACTGACATTCTGTACAGACACTTATTATTATATCACCCTTAATGGAAGGACTCCAACTGGACTTAAAAGCAAACCCTATATTCCTGAAGTTTTACTTCACTGTTTACGTTAACAGACCCGTAAGCTGAAAGATCAGAACTGCCTTTTTTTGAAGATTGAAACATTCCTGGTCATTTTTTTGCTGTTTTAGTAGCTCTAAAGTCGCTTTTCAGGAACAACAATAGTCAGTAATGCAGTGCTCTTGTGATAGTTAAGTTGCTTTATGATGCCTCTCCTTTGCAATGAACAGCACAAATATTCAGATGAGACATGTCCTGTAAGGAGGGACAATTTATTTTCTTAAAACAAATTATACTGCAGAGGAAGAAAAAAAAAACAACCCTCAAAATACCAAACAACAAGAAAGCTGTGAATATGCAAAAGTATCCTTTCTTTCTCTCCAATAAAAACTTTCTTCTTAATAAAACCTATCACTTGCCATGTTTACATCCTTATAACAGACACAAGATTACTCATAAGTAACTCATAACAAAGTGATTCCAAGTTTTACCATATGAACGTGGCCTAGTAAAAACTATGTTTAACAGCTCTTATTTACTACATAAATAAAGAACTCCCTTCTATATACACTCACATGAAAAAAGCTAGCGTTGAAAACACCCCGCAGGTATGGAACGCGTGGTTCAATTGTTCTGGCTTTGGGTAAACTACTGCAGCATCTATCATTATCCACCAACCTGTGAAAAACTAGAAATAAATAACACCAGCACTATGAGGCAGGAAGGGCAAAGAAACAGATTGACAAAACACGCCAAATGTTCGCATACATAGTTTAACTTTCTTTGACCAAATACAAAGCTACCAGCTTCAAGTCGGACTAAATATTTTATAAGCGAGCTCTGCATATACCTTAACGTGGATGTTCTCATAAAAGCACTGGAGACAGTAAAACCAGTAAATTATTATTAGATAAAATGCAAATTTACGTGATCTATAAGAAAAGATGGCCAATAGTTACACTCGGAAAAAAGCATTCTAGAAATATACTAGATCAAGGTGCAGTTGTGGAGTTTTACTGTTAACATTTTAAAATGTAACTGTTGTGTTTCCAAATTTGTCGGCACAGTTATGACTCAGCTCCTCTCACATATTCATAACTTACCAACACGCCCGCAACTATCGAAGCAATGGCATTTCTTCGTTCACTCCAGTCAATGCACTCACATTCTGGCCACCGGAAGTTGTCCAAGAATCCTGCCATCTCCTCACCAATTAGGCTGACTTCCTCGTCCTGTACTTATACATGAATTCTTCCATTAACAGCAGCGTTCTAGGTACCTGAAACATGGCCAAAAACCTAGTTAGTGCAAAACAGTAAAAACTCAAGATGTCTGGCAAACTGCCATGAGCAGCCTTTAATATGTATATTTTTGCAGAAGCATTCCACACACTCTGTAGTTGTTCTACTGAACTACATTAAATAGAGCAACCTACCTCACAAGCAGAATTACAGTATAAAACCAGCACACTCAACACATCATATCTGAAATGTAAATATACTGCTTATTTATTTGTAACGTACATAAACACAAAAACAGGAGCCAAAAAATCAAAAATAGCTCAACCTAAGTTTCACCACTGAACCACAAACCTGCCACTAGCAGTTAAAAAAAGGAGTAAGATGCACAACAGGACTTCACACAGAGCAGAAGCTGGCCTTGGAGACTGACTGAGGATTCTTGGATAACATGCCCGTATTTCCACTCTCCAAACAAAAAAGAGAACATAGTGTCTTTCTATCACAGTGGTTATATCCTCAGTGGAACAACTACTACCAGGGTAAGGGATGTCCTCCTTTGCAGACAGATGGTCAATCACAGATCTTCATACATGGAATACAAAAGCAAAGTTCACCAGTTCCCGTGGCCCTTCCTTGTTTTGCGCTCTCAAAATGTTTCCATATGTACTTGTATGTTTGTTTGTCTTCAGACCCTGAAACAGTTATCTCCCTCACACAGTAAACTCTACTCTTCCCCTCAAACCCCCTTAGTCACCCACAATACATACAGCCCACAATTTCTGTCACTGTTCTCTGTAGGCTATACAGACCGTGCCCTGCAGCACAGCTGGCCACAAGCAGGAGTAAGCAATGAAGCATGTTGTTCCTCCCCCCCCCTACTGAACACAATGGATCTTATGTCAAATCCACCAAATTTATTATCTTGTCTGCTAATACTCTCTCAGAAGGAGCAGCTGTGGGAGCTGGGGTTGTTCAGTCTGGAGAAGGCTCAGGGGAGACCTCATACTCACTACAACAAACTGAAAGGAAGATGTGGTGAGGTGGGGGATGGCATCTTCTCCTGGGTTAACAGTGATAGGTTGAGAGGGAATGGCCTCAAGTCACACCAGAGGAGGCTCAGGTTACATGTTAGGAACTATTTCTTCTCAGAAGGAGTGGTGAAGCAGTGGCACAGGCTGCCCAGGGAGGTGGTGAAGTCACTGTCCCTGGAGATGTTCAAGAACTGTGTGGATGTGGCACTGAGAGATATGGTCAATGGGCATGGTGGGGTGGACTGATATTTTGACTGGATGATCTTAATGGTCTTCTCCAGCCATAACGACTCTATGGTTCCATATTTTTTAAGATCTACTTTTCCAAATCTGTATTTTCTTTTGGATTTTTTTCCTGTAATGTGCTATTTAAAAAGAAAGGTGTTAAACAGTTTGCTTTGCCAGTCATTCTAATTAAAACAGCTTCCAAAGCAAAAAACAGCTGGCCTTTAGAACACAGTAGTAATATATGTATGTACATAGCATATATATAACATAGTAAGACCCTTCAACTCTACTAAGTCAGTCACAATAAACTTTACAGATAACATACATGGTACAAACCTCTCTTATTAAATACTTTTAAGCACTAAGTTTAAAAACAAAACAGGCATTTTGCTCACTTGAAAAATCTGAGACAAAACCTCTCTCAATTCTCTTGAGTATCAAACAGAATTTTCACAACTGCATTAGTGACAAATGAGTGAAGGTAAGGGCACTAGTGCTACATTAATTATTATTTTTTTAATATTCATTTTAAGACAGAGAGCAGCTTTCTGACAAAGCATACTTTACCAGAAATACTGGCTCACCAACCTACACTTTGCTTTAACCTCATCTTTGTGCTGAGAGGCACTTCGATGATGTGAAGAGATGAGATAAGCACTATCTGCTGGCAGTCTTTCAACAGCAAAGTCTTGTAATTGACTGTACAATTTTCCTGTTTCACTGGAATGGCAGACATGGGGAAACATGGCACAGTGCAATTGCAACACAACACAGGCAAACGGTTTGGGTTTCCATGTGTATTCTACTGCTAGAAATCAGCTTTGATTTCACCAAGAAAATCCAGTGCTAGATCAGGCTGCTGGCAGTAATGAGGGTGAAGGAGCTAATGCCCCTGCCCTTTCTCCTAGTACAACATAAACATTAACTGATGCCATGCAGAACTCTGCAAAGAGTTTCTCATAAAATTACCTCAGAAGAGCTCCACCTAGGGGTAAAGATTTACACATTTCTCTTTGTATTTCTATAGGTCTGCATGTGTAGAGACTTCACAGCCACACAACTAAAGGCAGCGATGCACCACTGCCTTCCTGTGTGACTGATTGTTGCCTCACTCCACGCCCACTACACAGACAGACATGCCTGCCCTGTGTGAGAGGACAAGGCTGTCCCAGACCAGACTGGGACTGAAAAATCACAGGGAGGGTTATATCTGCTGCAGAAATAACACTTAGTAGGTGCAATCACCTGGGTTAAAACAACAAGGATATCATCCAGGGGAATGAGGCAAAATGACAACATACCACGCAAGCGCTGGAGCATAGTTAGTTTCTCACTCCCAAACGGACTGGTTCCACATGAATAAAATGCAAAAGCAGATTAAAAAGCACAAAAAATGAGCACAGAGAAAACGGTCTTAGGCTGCAATGCTACCAGGTTCCAAAGAGTGGGGCTTCCCATTTCAAAAGGAGAAAGCAAAAGGCAGGCTATAAGAAAAGCCATAGAAAGCCATGAAGAAAACCGTATCCTTTCCTTCCTCGAGGAAGAAGAAGGAAGCACCTTCTGCAAGTGGACAGTTAGAATACAGTTTAAGCCATGCATTCAGCAATATGCAAGAACTATTAGAAACTGGGCAGTCACTGCAAGGACCTTACGTATATATACTGTAGCCCACTCCGTGCAAGTGGTCTCCGCTGGCCCACCCTCCCATTTCTGTCACCACGTGCACTTTCACTTTCAGTTTCCCACGCACACTACCGCACCGTCGCCTTTCTGGTACGGCGGAACGAGAAACGACAGGGACTTTGAATTAATAAGCCTTAGGCTGCGTGGCCAACACGCCGGACGTACAGCGGCCTCGCACAGCCCCGGGCACGCCGCCCGGCTGCAAGGCGCTCACACGGCCCCGTTTCCGCACCGGGCTCAAGTCCCCGCGGCGGCAACCCAAGCCCTGACGGCGGCCGTTACGCCGCGGGCGGCCTACGGACCTCCACCTCCCCGCCCCGAACCAGGCCTGCGACTCCGCCGAACGGTCGCGGCCGCAAAGCGGGCAGGCCGGTCGGGCCGCGGGGCCCCCGAGACGCACGGAGCCGCCGCGCGCTGCCTCGACCGGGGCGGACGGTGAACGGCCTCGGGCTCCTACCGGCAGCGAGAGCTCGGTGAGGAGACGTGGCGGGAAGCGGGAGCCGTTGAGCGGAGCGCACGAACCGCTGCCGCCACCGCCGTCCCGAGCGGCCCTCCCGCCCCCGCAGCCCCTCGCCCTATACCGCGGCGCGAGCGGGAACCGGCGGCCGCACGTACCCCCCGTCCTGAGCGACACTCTTCCGCCAGCCGGGAAGGGGGGGGGGAGGGGCAGGAGCCCGGGCAGATCTGCGAGCGACGCGGCCCTCCGCCAATAGGAAGCCGGCACCGCGGGTCACCGGAGGCTGGGCGAGGAGGGAGCGCCGCGATTGGACCGCGCCGCTGCCCACACGAGCGAGGCCCCGCCCCCCCGGCCCTGCTGCTCTGCGCGCGGAGCTGGGTGCTCCCGCTGTCCTTTCCTCCTGTGACGGCACCCTGAGCGCTAACTTAAAGCAACCCTAACAACAAACTTCTCTTAATGCCCGCCGGGCGCAAAAGGTTGGACAGCCGGACCTTAGGGACACGGATGCAAAGCACAGCAGTGACACTGAAACTGAATTGCTCCGTTCCACATCTAGCGCGAATAAAAAATTTAAATTAGCATTGTTTGATTGAATCATCTCTGTAATAATTACTGAAAAAGTGGCTTCTGCAGCTGGCAGCTACACAACCAGCACAAGGCTGCCTTAAAGCGCCGAGAATCAGTTCTCATCTGCTCCATGTAAAACCAAGGAGCTTTCAAAGGAACGCAAAAGTCGTTCCCGTGTGCTGACTCATCCATTACGGCAACTTCAGTATTTAAGCTGCTGATACTTATTTCTGAGGCGAGCCAAAATGGATTCCATCCCAGTCGCATTTATTGGAATCTGGTTTCTATTGACGCTTATTCAATGTACCATTAGTGCTTTTTACAGCGGTCATCGGATTCGTTCAAACAGCAATTCACATCCAATTCCCGTGGAACATAATGAGAATCAAAACCTGATCTTTTTCAGGCTGCTACGCCAAAGGACATTTAAACAAGGGAGGATAAAGGTCAAACTAAAGGGCACAGCCAGACTTTCACTTCCACTTTGTCCTTGCAGCATTTTACTCACGTGTCGGTTTCACATTACAGAGATAACAGCACTGTAGAAATAATTAAATGATACACCAAAAAGTTAAGGGTGAATTTTTATTTAAGCAGAACAAAAATGAGCTGAAACAGGATAACTGGATTCACTTGTTCCTTAGCAGCATTCACAAAGAAGTCAATCAATTTCCCTCATGTGAACATGAGACACCCCACTCCCTTTTAAGTGGTATAACAGCCACACGGATTCTGTATTTTCAGTGAATCGGAAATTTCTCTAATGCTACATGTTTTAAAGTGCATTCAGAAACTTGTCAAGATACGTGAGCTAATATGATCCATCACAGGGTGACGGAGCAGTGGCACAGCTGCACAGAGAGGTGGTGGAGTCTCCTTCTCTGGAGATGTTCAAGACCTACCTGGACGCCTACCTGTGCAACCTGGGCTAGAGAGCTGCTTTGGCAGGGGGTTGGACTCAATGATCTCTAGCGGTCCCTTCCAACCCCTACAAGTCTGAGATTCTGTGATCTTATTTCAATGTAGTGTTTAACCACTTCAGTAGAGAAGACTTCCACCCAAACCGTTTAACATCTCCCCCTTCATTTTCCTTTGTGTCTGAACCAGAAGCCTCTGTGTTTTCCATCGAAGCCTCATAAGTCTTCTGCGCTCGAACAATTTCTTTGTCTGCACTGAAGTGCACCATTTGTCTGCTCAGAATAGGAACAACTAAATTGAAGCTGTCAATTCTTTTGTTTAATCTCCTGATATCTTCTACGAATTGCTCACAGATGCGATTCCACTGCTGTTGCCTATACGGCGTCATCGGCTCTCCGAGCTCACTTCTGGATACCACTATGCTCTTTCTTAATCGCTCGATTGTTTCCCGGATCTCTTTCTGCAAGAGGATCCACTCTGGCTGATATCCATTGTCTATCAGAATTCTGTTCAGGTTGTGAGTCAGAGGATCGATATGTGGACAATTCGAAAACTTCTGTAAAGGTTTCCCTTTCCCGCTGAGGTTGTCAAAATCTCCTTTTGCCATTGACTCTTGGATGAGGTCCTCAACCAACCGTTCAACTGCCTGAGTTATCTTCACTTTTTTGCTCTGCCTCACATCTTTGGCTCTCATAAGATCTGCTGCAACATCCTGGCTTTCCAGTTTCCGCGTTCGGTACGCCAACACTTGCTCAGTAGCACGGTCTACTCTGAACTGCATGTATTGCTTTTCTCTTTGGCTTGGTGTTCCATAACCAACACCTTCAAAACTCAAGTAGTGTCTGTGCTGTGGTGCGTTTGATTTGAGCTGGTCTTCCTCCTCCTCTTCTTTATTCTCATTTGATTTCTTCCTGTTCACCACATCATTAAGCACAACTCTGTAAGCTTCTTCTACTTTCACAAATGCTGCAGAATCTGCTGTGATGGAACCACTGTCTGGATGGTATTTTTTGGCAAGACTTCGATACGAATTTCTGACATCATCGAGTGAACATCCTTCCTCAAGCTCGAGAATTTTGTACGACTCCCTGACATTCCTTTTAGGTTTGTAGCCCGACAACATTCTATTGCCGCAAATACAGGAGAATGGCTTCAGGCTTCTTGGAATCATTGCTTGATGTACCATTAAATGATGTCCTATGGTCTTACTCAGCATCGTATAAAAACACTTTCTATTCCTTCAGATGCAGCTACATTATAAACAGTGACCTAGAAACACATTTAAAAAGAACATTAAATATGTTTATTTGAACTTACACAGTTTGTTCAAGTCTTATCTTGTTACATCATCTGAATCAAAGAAATCCCCACGAAAAAACTCAGAACAGCATACAATGTTCTTTCTTTGTCAGACTAACAGTGAACTCTGAAGTTCTTGAACTCTTAATTACTACTGAAGTAGTAGTAAGTACAAAATGAAAATTAATTCACAATACAGCTTTCTCCAGCCATAGCAACAGCACCATAGGTCTGTTCTGCACTTCTTGTTTCCCGAAACGTCAAAGCATTACTGTCTTTCTGCAAACTTTTACAGTAATAAATTTAAGTAGCATTCAGATAAACTACTGTATCTCAGAAGGGCTCCCACATCCTAGTGGCCAATCTCCTCTATTTGTGCTACATTTAGCTATTCAGCTGGAGCTCAGAAGAGATCAGTAAGTAAACAAATACCTCATTCTGTCAAGAACAGCAGCGTTTCTGGACAATTCTGAGAAATACTTTTATCAAATGACAATAGAGATGAAAGTCAAAAGTAGAACGATTTACAAAATGTATAGAGAAATCAGCTAACTACTATTTACTAATGAATGTTATAAGAAAAATGCCACATCTACAGACTGTGATAGAAAGAACCTTTTACAGATTCATCACTTATTGCAACAAATGCCCTACTATCTTCCTTGCCAAAGAAGACACAAAACTAAACGAAGTTTAGCTTGAGTTAAATTAATTAATAATGCCTATATGCTCTGAGTATGAGACTTTCTTTCCACTTCCTGTCCTCACTAAGACTTGTGAAAGGGGAAGGGAAAGGAGATGTGTACAGTACTAGATGTAAGACTGCATCTATCTCAAATGTTTCCAACTGGTTTTCTGGTTTTTATGATCACAGAATCATTAAGATTGGAAAAGATCACTAAGATCACCAAGTCCAACCATCAGCCCACCCCCACTGTGTCCACTGACCCTCAGTGCAACATCCACATGGTTCTTGAACACCTCCAGGGACGGTGACTCCACCACCTCCCTGTGCAGCCTGTGCCACTGCCTCACTGCTCTTGCTGACAATAAATGGTCCTGATACCCAACCTGAACCTCCCCTGGCACAACTTGAGGCCATTCTGTCTCATCCTATCACTGTTACCTAGGAGAAAAGGCCAACCGACACCTCACCACAGCCTCCTCTCAGGCAGTTGCAGAGAGCAATGAGGTCTCCCCCGAGCCTCCTCTGCTCCAGACTGAACCTCAGCTCCCTCAGCCACTCCCCATCAGACTTGTGCTCCAGTCCCCCCACATCTCCATTGCCCTTCTTTGGACATGCTCCATGGCCTCGATGTCTTTCTCATAGTGAGGGGCCCCAAACTGAGCACAGTCCTCAAGGTGAGGCCTCACCGGTGCTGAGTACAGTGGGACGATCGCCTCCCTGGACTTGCTACATAGCATGGCATGTAGATCGCTGCTTTCTCTCCTACTGGGTGGTTGGTAAAAATAATTCTGTTCCATTCGTCCCTAAAACCCACACACCTATCACCGAAATGGAACCATCAGTTCAAGTGCTCTTGAAACGCAACATCTTGATACAAAGCAGTTTCTCCCAAATCTATAGATTCGATTTCAACTTTCCTGCCGTTACAAAACGGTTACTTACAGCCCTGGGCCCGCTTTAACCACCCGGTGCCGGCAGCACGGGCCGGGCCGAGCCGAAACCCCAGCTCTGGGGCGAGCAAAGCGCAGCAGCCAGTCCTAACCCCGCCCCTCCGAGTCCCGACGGCCGCCCTCCCCACAGGCCGCGGGGCTCGGGCACTCACGAAGAGACCCCGCGCACACACACACACACACGTCAACGGGGATAACGTAGGGCGGGAGGACCATCCCTCCACGCAGCGCCGCCTCACCTGCTGCCCGCTGCCTCCCCGCTTCCCTCCCCTGCTTTCCCCTTCTCCCAAGGACGTCTCCCCGCCACCCGCCGGGGGGAGCCCGAGCGCCGCCGCCCGCTCTGCCGCGAGGCACGTGACTCGGGTGTGGGGGGAGTTGGTGGCAACGGTGGACCGGCCGCTCGGAGCATGCGCGGTGCGGGTCGACCGGCGGCAGTATGGCGGACTGAGGGGCTTGGGGTTCCGCGTTCGTTCGTTCGTAGTTATACGTGTGGTACCGCACTGAACCTAGCGCCATCATGCCCACTGACCGCGTCTCTCAGTGCCACATCCACACGGCTCCTGAACACCTCCAGGGACGGTGACTCCACCACCTCCCTGTGCAGCCTGTGCCACTGCCTCACTGCTCTGACAATAAATGGTTCCTAGCATCCACCTCCCCAGGTGCAATTTGAGGCCATCCCCCCTTGTCCTAAGAAAAATATGGAACACTTCACGAGTTTGCACAACGTTTTTGGACTGTGTGAGTTTTGTTCCTGAGTTAAATTCTCACACATTCTGTGTGAAAAGTTACTCCTCTTTCATTGTGTAAAGCTTAAGACTCTTGTTCTGGCAGTTTGCTGTTCGGTCGTGGATAGAAAATGTAAAACAGTCCACAAATCTTAAGAGGGAGGGGTACCAATGCTCGATAAGCAATGTTTAGGGCTTTTATAGCATGCATGGCTCCACAAGCCAGGACGTTCCAGTACAGCATCTGTCTGGCAGTACACAAACAACTAATTGTGTGCAATTTTTGAACAAATGCGGTGAGTTAGTTTGAAAACTGCTTTAACGGTAGGAAAAGAACAAGCTTCAATTATAGTATTCTTTTCCTCACTTCTTGACTCTAAGAGGCAGAGATATAGTTGAGCATTATGGTGGCACCATGCAAATTTGGTTTTCAGTGGTGAGTGGTAGCACTGCAAGCTTGTTGGTTGCTAACCAAATGGCTTCAGGTACCGTCATGACAGGATTAGGATGATGAAGAGGACAGCGTAGGACTCAGTGGAGAATGAAATAACGCTACATTTTATCCCTGACAATGTTTGTATTAAATTTCTTCTGAAAGTAAAACATATTAATCAAGGGGGGCATGATTCATCTACGTGCAAGACATGAAGATAATTTTTCTGTGTAAATATAAGTGAACGGAGCTGTGGGAGTTAGGTATGCTGTTTTTATCTGGCGTGTTTCTGTTTAAGTCGTAGACCATGAAAGCTGTGTTTTATTTTTGCAAGTTGTTTTTGAGATTCCTCACATGTTAGAAAATGTTATATTGCTGTGGACAACATGGGAACTGAGCAGTGATCTCTGCTTTTTGATGTCTAATTGTGGCCTTTTTTGGGCGGGGGGGGGTGAGAGGGGGGTTGAATACTGTTAGCATTGTAGGACTGATTGGTGGGGAGGAGTCGTTTCATCATTAGCTAAGGAAAAATGAAAAGAGAACAGTGGAACAGTGCATGCTGCTGAAGTTTTTGGGGAGGTCTGTTTCATAGAGCAGGAGGCATTAAGGCGATGCTGCCAAGCTACCATCAGACAGGATAAGACGAGACAGGGCAGCATGCAAGTCTGTCTGCTTCTTTCACTGTTTCAACCCTGGCTTTAGGGGAGCAGAAGTCATTTGGATCTGAAGCAGGAGTAGAAAACTTGAATCCATCAGGACTCCTCAGCCTTTTGTGTGAACAAGCTGCAGGATCTGACACGGTAATAAGAGCGAGATACCCCTCTGCAGAACTCCACCTAGAACTAGCTGTCATTAGGCTTTCTTTTTATCCAGTATGCATGCAAGTTGCTTTGCAAAAAAATGTTTTTTGTGTCCTCACTATGATGTGAAATGGAAATGTATTTCTTTTTCCCCCACAGGGTAGGAGGCATTGCTTGGTCTCACTCTGTTCCCAGTTAGGAATTTGAACTTATTCTGCCTTCTAAAACTTTGGGGAATTGTGAAATGATATTTAAGAGAAAAACTATTTTGCTTTTAAAGACACTTGGCTTTTTATTTATTACCTATCACAGAAGCTTTTTAGAGTGCATGTTTGCTATAGATTGTAACTCTTTACTTCTAATTTTGCAGTACCTTCCTTATGATTACAGAAATATTCATTAATCAGTGAAAAAAGAAAAGATGAAGGCTGACAGTGAATAGAAAGAACATTCTTTTGCCAGGAAATGGGTTTGGTGATGGATAGAGCATTAGGCATACTATCCCTGTTTATGTTCAGAAAGCACAATACTTAAAATTTAAAATATCTCTTAGATAATCCTCAGCAGCCTATAATTCCCCAGGGCAGGGTGCCTGAAGTGCTTGTATGGCACTTGGACAATTTAATAATTATGAAAATATATGGTTAAATTTTATTTTGTTGATATTAGTTAAAGACATCTTAATGCTGTATCGAGAACTAGGAACATGATTATTAATGTATCACATTCTGTGAACATCTTTTATGAAGTATTATAACTCAGTTTCACACGTTTAGCTTCTGTTAACCTTTGGAAGTTATGTAATGAACTCAGACCAGTGGTCATGATTTCTTTGGAAAAGACTGACAACATTGCCTGCAAAGCTGTTGTTTTATGGTAACTTTAATTTATTATCTATTTCCTGGGAAAGGACTGGTTTATGCTGGCAGCATCTTCCTTTAAAGGTCATGCGCTGAGGTTGTTTTTCTTTCTGACACTTGTCCACATTCAGCACATATGGAAAAATTAAATTTGCAGATGTTGGTGTGATAATATTTCTGAAATAAATGAGAACTAATCTGCCTTGAAATATTATCGAGGAACTGTTTTAAATGTCAGTGTGGTAGTGAAATTAACGGTTGTTCTTTTACTGAGCACGCTGTTCTGCTCAAGTTACCATCTTAGCAATTGTCAAAGTATAAAACCTGTCTGAAAACTGTGCCATTTATTATTGGAGATGTATAAGTGAGAGATGTAAAATACATTTTTTTGCTTATTTTTACATGAGTTTGTGGAATAACTAGATAGTACTCAACATGATGACTCTGGGTTTGCACAGGCTAATGGCTGATCGAGTGCTTGTGATTGGCAGTGGAGGGAGAGAGCATGCACTGGCCTGGAAGCTGGCTCAGTCCCCACATGTAAAACAAGTGTTTGTTGCTCCTGGAAATGCAGGGACAGCTGACAATGGAAAAATTTCAAATTCAGGTAAGAAGAGGGGGAAAAAATCAAATATTGTGGCAAGCATTTGGTAGTTCAGGTGTGGGAACTGAAACAGAACTGACCACATTAGTATTCAGTTAGTAGAAGACAACAGTTCTTTTCTTTTACTGGTACTACAAGTTATTTAAGGCATGCCTTTTTTGGTATATTTTATTTGTTACGCTTGACAAATTTAATTCCAGCTCAACAGTGGAAGAGAAGGCTCAAAGATACTCCTTCTTCTTGGCAAATACTTTGGTGTCTGCCTAGGCTGCTCAGCTAAATTTAAGTAACTCATTCACTGACACTGACTAAATCTTAGCTTAGATCTTGCACTTGAATTTTCTTATGGACTTAAGGTTTTATTTTTAGATGTTATTAGTCTGTTATGATAGGCAACTTATAAAAGTTTATATAATTATATATAGGAAATAGAAGACAGTTAATAAGTTAGTGAATGTATATTAAAGAGAGAAGTGTAAATTGGAAATGTTTGCTTTTCATTCTGCACTGTTATTATTGTATTATTTGTTTCACTTTGCTCTTCATGGGCTGCTGTCTCTTTTGGTATTTTAATTGTACTTCTAAGGGAGATTGAAATCTGTAACTCTTGTCTTTCATCTCTTATTTAGGCTTTGTAGCAGTAACTTCTTATATATCCTTTTCCTTTTCAGCTGTATTAGTGAGCAATCATACTATTGTTACCCAATTCTGCAAAGATCATAACATTGGACTTGTAGTAGTTGGACAAGAAACTCTTTTGGCAGCTGGTAAGGCTGGAGTAAATTATCTTCACAGTAAAAATCAGCACCTTGAATCTTGCTTTACAGTGATCTCTTTGTGATTTCAATCCACACACTGACTGAATTAAACTGAAGTGCAAGAATATTTGGAGTGCCTTACAGATGGAATTTGCAGCCACCTGAAATTTTGGCTCAATAGCTGCATTTTGTATGTTAGAAATCAAGAGGGGAAATCACAAAGGCCTACAAGTCAGTGATGGTTGCTAGTATTCTTGTGTCTTCTGCTTTGTTTTTTTGCTATAAAGATTTTCTTGCAATAGTCCCAACATTGCTGCCTTATGTAACAGTGCCCAAACCATTGCTGACATTCATTGTAACGTGGTATTTAAGATCTACATGTCATAGTGAACAGAAGTACCAAACAGTGATATAGCCATGAGTTGGTAACTGTGATGCTGCTTAGTAATATGAAACAAGATTATTGGCTATTCAGAACCTTGCTTTAAGGATCAATTAGTTGTTTGAGACAATGAGAAGTGTTACCAGAATGCCAGAATGGTTATGTGGCTTTCATTTTGTCAGAATATTTCTAAGGAGATGGCTTGATTCTTTTGCTATTTCTGATAACTAGGTATCGTTGATGACCTACAAGCAGCTGGAGTTAGGTGTTTTGGACCATCAGCAAAGGCAGCTCAGCTAGCATCCAACACCAGTTTTGCCAAAGCCTTTCTGGATCGACATGGGATCCCAACAGCAAGGTGGAAAGCTTTTACCAATCCCCAGGAAGCCTGTAGGTTTATTATCAGGTAAATGCTTTGATACTGGAAACACCTTCTCTGTTGGGCTACTTATGGTCTTTGCCCATAACAGTTACCTAGAACTAGTGAATTAGTATTTTCTTTTCAAATGTTCATCTTTTTAAGCAGCTACTGAATATTTTGGAACCATGTTTATAACCAGGGACAGATGGTGAAGGAGCAGGGCACTTAAACAGGTTGATTTCTCTGTTCACAGATCAGAGGTCCTCTTCCCTTTAATCATCATCAGGATGCTAGTTAGGCATTTAAAAGAAAAAATGTGTCAGAGAAAAAGGTGTCAATAAATTTTTGTGTGAGGGTAAGAAGGGATGGGAATCATTTCTACACAGACAAAAAAAAAAAAACAGCAGCATCTCTGTAGGGGGATTTGGTAGGAACTGGCTAAATTGCTGTTAAAGAATATTCATTCTTCAGGGCCACACAGCATCTCTCTCTACACTTGAGAGAAAAGTGACTGGATATCTCTGCAATTGCTTTGAGAAGTAATACCTCAGAAGTCATGGGGGATCATTTGGGAGAATAACTTTCTGCTGTGGCTATTTTGGTCTTGTGTCACAGCAGCTGCTGTATTCAGCTACATTAGACTGTGCTGGTGTCACAGACTCTTTGTTGTTGCTGTCACATAGTTCATGTAGTATGATCTGGCAAAACATTTTTTTTTTCCTAAAAAAACCCCACAATCTTTTTATGGACTTTGTCCGGGCTTGCCCTGTAACAGCATTGTCTATATTATGGCTGCACAGAGAAACAGGCCAACTTCTGTGTCTGCAACTGTGCCTAAGGCTTCAAAAGCAAAACAGTATCACAGTTCAGCTTATTAAGCTATGGAGAAAAGGAGCTCTGTGTGAGCCTACTTTGGCTGCTTGTAAAAATCTAGGATTGTGGTTTATCCTAATATAAATTACAACGTGGAAAAGAGGAGTGAGGTGTTTCAAAAATACACTAGTGCGATGAATCAGCTCTTTGAAAGGGACATTCCACTTGACTGACCGCAAACTGGTGAGAAGTGAATGGATAAAGTGTAGTTAAAATAAGCTGTGCTGTCTTTTTGTTGTGTTTGTTATTTTTTTCTTTCCAGATTTTGTATTCAAAAGCAAGCAGAAAATTCTGGGGATACAGTGTTAATACCCTAATTCTAGCATAGGCTTAATGTGCAAGACCTAAGTCAATCTTAACCTTACAACCTTCATCAGATTGCCATAGTTGTTTATAGATTTCTGCAGTAAAATCTAATGTTATAAACCTACAAATCAACAATCAATTCATCTTTACAACTCTAGGACACGAATCAAGTAGTAACCCAAATCTGGGAAAAGAGGAAGACACTGCACATGGTGTTAAAGTTAAGTGATATGTCCAAGTGTATACACTGAGGTGATATCAGAACCAATAACAGAATTCATGGATTTCCAATTCACAGTCCTGTTCTGAGGGCTACAAAAGCTCATTCACCTCTGTGGTAGGATGGACTAGCAGGGAATGTATTTTTCTGATGTTTTATTCCATAAACATTTACAAAATTGGAAGAAAATGGGAAGCATTCAGCTTAAAAATGTGCCTTTCACTGGATGCAGTAGAGATGCCTAAATCTTTTGCTTTCCTTTTAAAGCACAGACTTTCCTGCGCGAGTTGTACGGGCGAGGGGCCCTGCAGCTAGAAAGGAGGTGACTATTGCAGCCAGCAAAGAGGAAGCCTGCAAAGCTGTCCAAGATATTATGCAGGTGGAGAAATCTTTAAATTGTGGGAATGCAGTCCACATATTTGACTAAGAACAGGGGGGACCCCAAAATTGCATCTGTCCAGCTTGCACATTAAAGCTGGAAATCAGCACTGCTAGTGCCTAGCTGCATGTCTTCGTTAGGTTTGGTACTTCAGTCTGCATGTCTGACAGATTTGATGTGTGGGATTTTCTCCCTGTTCCTCACCCTTATGGGTACTGAGGATTTTCCCTTAGGTTTGCCCAGAGATGGTGGGCACTCAGCAGAGCCCTGTGGAGTTTGTAGAGCACTAGGACCCACTTCCTGACCCTCCAACTTTTCCATTTCCCTTTTGCTCCTGGTGCCTGACAGTGTCTCTTCCTTATCTCCAAGTGAGATTCTTCAAGCTTTGCCCAACATCCCAATTCAGACACGCTGCTGCTTTTCATATCCAGTGTCTTTTCTGATAACGGAAATTAAAGAGAGGATTTAGCCAGTAGATGCTGTTTTTATTGACTGAAGCCTTTTTTTTTTTTTTTTTTTTTTTTTTGTGCAGGACAGAATGTTTGGAGAGATCGTTGTCATTGAAGAACTTCTTCAAGGGGAAGAACTTTCTGTATGTAATCAATTTCATAGTTATGTGCTTTTATTCCTTGGCATTATTGCTATGTTTTGTGCATAACCACTCATTAATTGTTTCACATAGTTTTGTGTGTTTGTTTTATTTGACACTTAAATAAATAAATATGCAGGCTAAGTATTTGATGTCATACTAAGCAATGTATGATGTCAGCCTAATTTTTTCCTTCATTAGCCATAAACTTGCAATTATGGTCATCTTTTCATGTGGAAATTTATCTTTTTTTTTTTCCCTAGGATGACCTAAAACATTTTATATGGACCTTGTCTTGCTAATTCTTGTTACATGGTTAATTTTGTGCTAATACTTAGTGCCCACTTTAGCACTTCTTTAACTGTGGGTTATCATTATTCAGTGTCAGGATAAAACTTAATAACATGCTTAATTACATGATATTTGATAACTGAAAAAAAATCATTTGTGAAAGGTTTGTTCTGCATTGAGAATACCTCACACCAATTCAGGCCTCAGATTTGCAAGCAAAGATGTTTAATTTCATACTAGTAATCCTATTAAGCCTTAAGGTAAGTATATGTCCAGTTATTGATGGATGGGTCAAGATCTGGATCATCAGAAAGTCATTTTTATGAAGTCCATCATTTATCTTCATCATTCAAAAATAAGAAAAAGAGAGTTCAGTGAATCCTTTGTGTCATTAGGCTTGCAGTACAATGAATGGATCCCATTGCTTTTCAACTTGGATTCCTAAATTTTCCCGTCCGATTCCTAAATTTACCTCAGCCTGTGACCAGGAACATTAACTTCCCATAGCACAAGATGCTGTCACTGTTCCTGTGTCTTGTGCCTCTCTTAACAGTGCCTGTGCTTCACGGATGGTGTCACTGTTGTCTCAATGCCCCCTGCCCAGGCCCACAAACGGT
This sequence comes from Cyrtonyx montezumae, assembly GCF_038088225.1. Lineage (NCBI taxonomy): Eukaryota > Metazoa > Chordata > Aves > Galliformes > Odontophoridae > Cyrtonyx > Cyrtonyx montezumae. The sequence continues at coordinate 59,851,165 of NW_027072034.1, read as the reverse complement.
TATTGGATGGAGACCAGGGTCCAAACACTGGAGGGATGGGAGCCTACTGCCCTGTTCCTCAGGTACAGTAGTCTTCCTTGGCCCACAGTAAAGCTGATCATACCTGTGGTTAATTCACTGTTAGGACTCAGCCTTGTTTCTATCACATGGGCTGAATTTCTTCTGAAGTTGATTGGTGCTGTGCTTGTGTATGAGCAACACAGGCCTCAAGCTTCTGTAGGATTTCTTGAGCCTGTGCTCTGAGGAATAGTCTCTTTTGTATTTTTTTCATTCTTCCTAAACCTGGTGCTTACTTTTTCCTTCTCTCTAAACAGGGGGTTTACTTTTTTCTTCTTTCCAAACTTCTAAATTACCTTAATTACTTTACTTCTAAATTACATTACTTCTAAACCTTATGTTTCGTTGCTCCTGTTAATATCATTTGAAATGTTCCAGCAAAATTTCCCACACACCTTAAGTCTTTGTCCTGAACATAACCTTGTGCTTATTGTTATTAATTCCTAAAGCTGTAATATACGTGCTGCTCGGGCACATTATTAGTGTGTTTTTCTACAGGTACGGAAACGATCTTACTGTATATAGCCCAGGTTTTCAGTGTCTCAAACCTCCCTAAAGTTTGCCCTGTAGAGAAAGAAGGAAACAAAAAATCCTGGGAGACAGAGCATTAGTGTATCTATCATTCAGGGCAGTAACACTGCAGTGTTAGGAGCGTACTAGGTGAGAGTGGCAGCTGAGGCATTCACTTACCCCAGTCCTTCAAGGTCCCATGAGCTAGTGCAGCAAATGTCGTCACTGTTTCAATCAGTTTGATGTTGATCATCAGGTTCCAGAAGTTCTAGAGAAAATCAATGATGCTATCCTTCAACATGTGATTGATAGTCTGAGACAAGAAGGAGCAGCCTATGTAGGTGAGTATGCATTCAACTGAAAATGAAGGTAAAGTTCTATCAAGATTAGTTTCATTCTTTGGGATTGCTTTTGAATTCCAAATGATCTTTATAAAAAATAAAAAACAAAAAAAAAGGTTCATTTTTCATGCAGTATTAAGCCTTGCTGATTTCGTTTATAGTTGTTTCTTTAGAGAGAACTTTCTCCTTTTTTTCCAATGCCATTTCAGGAGATGCGTTGTGCCTTTTTGTTTTGTTTTGCTTCTGTGCAGTAGATGTGAACAGATGCATTTCTTATTAGTTATAAAATAAAACCATCAGCCAGAATGTGGGAAACTTATGAACTGTGTGAGCCCTTGCATCTGATTTTTACAACTGTAGCATTTTAATCTCACTAGCTTAAAAATACTCAATCTGAATAATGTTGGACTATGGAACATACCGTATTTTTATTAAATTAGAACATTTTGTAACAGTTGCAAGCAGATTCTTTGTAGGCTGAGGTATAACATACTCTTAAGTTCAGTCATGACGTTCACTTCTATGTACAGCAATTTAAGTTTTCTTAAGATCTTTGCCTGAAGAACTTTTGGGAAAGGAAAGGAAAGGAGATGCTCACTGCTGTCACTGTAGGCCAGCAGCTGTTCTAGGTAATGACAACTGCTAAGATTATATATGTGGAAAGATTTGTGTTCTACTCTTAAGAGATGCAATGTATTCTCAGCTATTTGGCAACCTTTTTACCATAAAAATGAGTGTGCATGAGGATGACACAGGAGGACCTGGCGCTTTGTGGGGATTTGTATTTAACACTCATTGCTATTCTCTGGGGATACAGTGAAAGGCCCACTTCAGATCACTATATTCTTGTGTGTGTTGCAGTAGAAATCACAGAATACCAACTTCAGAAAATATTTGTTTCTGTCTATTAGTAATGGTCATGAGTTTTGCTTGGGTATTTTTGCCTGAAATGCAGAGTAACTTTTATGGATAGCAGTACTACGCTCAATAATATGAAAATTGCAAGATCTGCATTGTGATGTTTTATGGAAACTGTTTCATTGTGGGTTGTTTTTTTGTTTGTTTGTTTGTTTGTTTGTTTGTTTTCATCCTATCTGTTCCATTGGATCTCTGGACCCCTGCAATTGGAGGGCTATAGCAGAAGGTTGATTTCCATTGTATTCAGTCTAAAATGAGATGCAGTATTTGTCATGTTGCTGTGAGCCACTTGGATAGTTGCTGTGGAACTACTATCACTTGTGTATAACTGCTTGCTGAATCCTTGCTCCTAATTTCTTCTAGTTCACAGAATTGCATCCTTCATTCCAAGGTATTAGATTGTATTTAAAAGAGTTGTTGAAAAAGAAACATTTAAATTAATTTGCTGGATTGCGTCCTTTCTGCTCAGGTGTGCTGCAGACGGGGTTAATGCTTACCAAAGATGGTGTGAAGATTTTAAACTTCAAGTGTCAGTTTGGTGACCCTCAGTGCCAGGTGAGTGACAGGCACTGGAAACTTACACACGCCTCCTTCTTTTATCTCTCTGACTCTTACATCACGTGTCTTGGGACATTTGCATCATATAGTTGGATTTATGTCTTCTTTTCCCTCAGTGCACAGATCTGAATGAGAATGTCTTAGACAGTGTATGAAGTAACTTAACATTTTAGCTGGTAAGCTTCTGTGAATTATTAGCTAAAGAATTTAAGTTAAAGAGCTGATCCTTCCATTTTATTCTTCTGGATAGAAATATACTAGGAGTGGGGGGGGCATGAATTCATGTCTCTTCAGAATCTCATGTTATGAATTTCTGCCTGTTGCAAAAAAGCTGCTGCAAATTAGTGTTCATCAGTGCTTTCCATTCTACAGATATATGGAAATACAGTATTTTCAGTTTGGCAGGTACAGATTTTACTCTGTTAATTGAATTTTCCCTATGTTCATTTTCAGTAAATCAGCAAAAGAAGAAATAACTTCTATTGCTATGAAAATTTTATGCAGGTAATTCTTCCACTGCTTAAAAATGATTTTTATGAAGTGATTCAAGCAGCAATTGATGGCAAACTCTGCAGCTTCATGCCAGCCTGGTCAGAAAATAATACAGCTGTGTGTGTGGTCATGGCAAGTCTAGGATACCCAGGAGACTATGACAAAGGCATGGAAATAACAGGTAACTTGAGCAGATTATTTACTGAATTTCCTCTAGCCCAGTGCTTGGGAGGGCTTGCATTTACCTCTTCTCCTAGAGAGCTGTCCTGCTCTCCTCCATCCCACCCTTCATACTTTTCAGAATCTGCCTTCATCTTAAAAACAAAACCAACAACAACAAAAAAAAACAACAGAGGGAATTGTTGCAGAACAATATCCTTCCCCCTTAGTTTCTACTTTGCCAGTCCAACACTTTGCCAGAGAGCTGATCTTTATCAAGGACATTTTTTTTGTCAGAACTCCCAGTATTGTACGTCAACCAGGGAGGAGGTCACGTTATGTTACTTTTTCTCTTCTCGAGATTTCTTCTGTCATGTTGTCCTTGCTCACCCTCCCATTCCAGTTCAGCCACTGTCTTAATTTTGTTCTGTAATATTCTGGAAAACCCTGCATTTCTGTAAGTGTAAAAATCCAAACCATATAACTGAACAAATCCCTGCTAGGTGAGTTTCCTTTCAGACTCTGGAACTCACACTGAATCCTGCATTTTTACAGCTTAATAAACACATTAATCTGTGGTATTCCTTAGAACAAAATGGGAGGGCACTAGGTTTCCACTGTGGCAAGGCCAGCTGGAGTTCAGCTTTGCCCTTGTCAAGACAGTGCTGAGGTGATGCAACAGAATTCCAGCAAGGTTACTTTTACTTGCTTATAAAATCTGTCTAGGCAAAGGGAAAAGTGTGTTTTGCTTTGCTTTTTCCAGGTGATGGCAGCAGTTCCTCCTCTTCCCTTATTCTCTCCTCAAAATATGATCTTCCAAAAAATCCTCTAACAGGAAAATGCGTGGCAACAATAACAAAATGCATCATTTGTTTTAACTGTCAGGCACCTACCTGCAAATGTTTTGATTGCAAATATGGTAGGACATTGTGTGCAGTAGTCATGGCAGTATGGCTAGGGCAATGCCATTAACATTAATAATTTTATATCAGGGAGAGGGAGAATCCAAGTAATAAATTGCTATGAACTGTGGAATTATTTAATCTAGAAAGCCCTGCAAAAAAAATTCCCAATTACAGCACAGTGTAGCTGTATGTCCTACATTGGTGTCTAGATCCCCTTTTTCTATTCCTGTGTGATCTGTGACCTTACCAGCTCTCTCAGAAGGGAATCTTTGAGCCAGAGGAGTATGATGTCCTGCACTGGTGATGCTGTTTCTCGTAAGAAAGGTAAAGTGGGAAGTCTCATTGTTCCTGTCCCTTGACTGAAGAAAGGACTTCAATCTTCACTGCTTTACCAACACACTACATGATTTAAAATCCTCAGAGTTCCTTTTGCTTTTGTAGGGCTGCTTCAAGCCAAAGAGTTAGGGCTGCAGGTGTTCCACGCTGGCACAACACTGAAGGACGGCAGAGTGGTTACAAGTGGTGGCAGAGTCCTCTGCATTACTGCTGTTAAGGAGGATCTGATGACAGCTCTGGGAGAAGCCAACAGGGGAGTAGCAGCCATACGTTTCAAGGGTGCCACGTACAGGAGAGACATTGGCCATCGGGGTATTCGACTTCTCAAACAATCTCTGTATGTAAGCAAAGGCACTAGTAGAAGTTGATACTAGTCCAAAGTTATATCTACTATTACCCTTTGTGTGATGAACAGTGATCTATGCAGAAAATGTAGCTATTGCTGCTAGCATGTCCTTTTCTCCCTGCAGGGGATTGATATACAAAGAGAGACGTGTAGAGGCTGTAACCAGTGATGTTTTGTTTTATCAGCCAAAAAGATCAATTGTAAGTCGTACCAGATCAGGTAAGATTAGGGACAATCTCTGAATTTCCTCTATGTATCAAATGAGACCAGGACTTTTTTTTTTCCCCAGGAGTTGAGTAGACAATCTCTTGGAACTGAAACTGAGTTTGAGAAACTGGGCTGGTGTCACCATGAAAAAAGAAAACTCTAATTTCTTTCTCAATCCTCCTTATATCTTGCTTAAAAGATAGTTGGCTTATCATGAGAACAATTGCACTTTTTCAAGGATAGTCTAGTGAACAGAATAACTCCTGGATTAATTGAATGATTTTGGACAGAAGTCATCCTACCAGCTGTATATATGAGCACAAAACCCAAACAGTTCTTAGGATGTTGCTGACAGCTACTGAACTTGTTGCTTGCCCTTCAGAACTCCATTTGCCTCTTTACTCTTAATAGTGATCTGTTGAGAAAAAATTCTTATTTTTTTTAGCCCTTAGAAGAACTTACATAAAGAAAAAAGGTGAGCTGTTAAAGTCCAACAGCACCATGAAATAAATGTCTTTAGGGTCCAAGCTTCATAAAGCTGTGCATGTTTTGTCTGTTTTATCTTGTCTAAGAAACCATAATCTTCAATACTTGCTTGGTGCATGTTTCAGGTCTTTTTATTTCCCTTAAAAACGATCCTTTACATATTTGTATTTGGCAGGCAGTCATTCAGAAGTAAGAGGCTTTGCTGGTTTCTTTGATTTAAAAGCATCTGGCTATGATGATCCTATCTTGGTATCTCAAACTAAAGGCCTTGGATCTAAACTGCAGGTAATTTGCAACTTGACTAGCAAAGCTCATGTTATCTCCCAAGACTGTTTTAAATGCCACAGCCAGTTGCACCATCTGTGCCCTTCTGAGCATTACAAATACCTCCCAAAAAACTTTTTCAAGTCAATTGAGCTTCAAAGACGATCACTTGAGCAGGGTGTGCACATATGTCATTGAGAATGTGGAGATTCTGGATATTTTGTGATGATAATAAAACATTTAGTTGTGCACGTGAGGAACTAAGAACCAGAATTTCTGCTAAGAAAGAAGATTGTAGGCCAGGCCTGTGTTCTTTGTGTCTTGAGGCAGCTGGACCAAAAGACTCCTTGTGGATGGTGGAAGTGGGGAATCTCATTCCTTGTCAACTTGCAGATGAACAAAACACTGCTTAATGATACTTGCTTCAATTTTGCTGTGTAGTCCATGGAAACCAGTGGGCAAAAGTATTGCAGAACACTCAATAATATTTAAGCAGCCTGGTATTAGTTATGGAAATTGCTAGGATGTTCTGTAGGTTGAATGTCCCGGGAATGTGTAATCGATTTAAGGTACATCTTATTCCAGATTTGGCATAATAATCCAAAACAAACAAACAAACAAACAAACACAAATGACAATTTACGAGTGGCTGTAGTTAGAATTTGAAAGAATGCTTAAAAGAAATTATTCTCTCTGCAAGAAAATTAGCTGTTTTCTCTTGATTTAAATGAGATGGTCTACTAGATATCTTCCACCTGTATCTTCTGTTGTGATCCTTAACAAGGAAAGGAAAATTTCTGCTTATTTGATTACTGTCTGAGTTTTCTGTATCTCCCGTTAGCACTGCTGGTTCCTACCATGTTTTGCAGATTGCACAAGCATGTAAGAGACATGACACCATAGGTCAGGACCTGGTTGCCTTGTGTGTTAATGACATCTTGGCTCAAGGGGCAGAGCCCCTCTTCTTTCTCACCTATTTTTCCTGTGGAAAACTTGATGTCAAAGTGACTGAAGCAATCAAAGAAGGAATAACCGAAGCATGCAGAAATGCGGGATGTGCTTTCTTAGGTATGAACACACCTCTTCTTTGGTATTTGAAGGTTCTGATTTTAAAATGATTATTAGTGAATAGAGTTTATAGGCAGCTCTACTATATGGCACTAGAACATTCGGTTTCTGTTTTGAGGAAAAAAAGTAAAAGGCAAGCTCTTGGGTACAAAATCTTCCTGATTTATGAAATAAGTCAGCATGGAGGATTGATTTTTGGATCGTGGTCTCTCTTATCATTGTACAAAGGGGATCAAAATTGTCCATGCCTTACACTCTTGAGGTGCAAGCACATTTTCATTCCCTCTCTGCTGTTCATCATAGGAGAGAAGTGTCAGATAAGTAGTGCAAAATGCAAAAAAAAAAATTCTTCTTTCATTAACTTAATGAAGCTTTGTTTTGTTGAAGCTACAAGGTGGGAAACAACGAACTTTTAAAATGTGTCTGAAATGTGCTGCTTAGGCTGTATGTATCTACAGCTGTGCTGGATATGTATCCTATATTAAGAGATGCTATGGATTTAAAGTTAACAAAATATGTTTACAGCTAGTGCTAACTACTTTTTCTCTCACATTTAGGCAGGGAGATTGCTGAGGTAACTAGTATGTATTCTTCTGGAGAGTATGACTTGGCTGGCTTTGTGGTTGGTGCGGTGGAGCGAGGGCAGATGCTTTTGGGTCTGCAGAGAGCTGATGAGGAGGATGTGTTTATTGGACTGGCCTCTTCTGGGATTCATGGCCAAGCCTTTACCATCATAAGGAAGATACTCTTAATGTCCTCCCTGCACTACTCCTCCCCGGCGCCTGGCAGTTGTGGTGACAAGACTCTAGGTAAAATATCTTCTTTCTCAGAAGCAAACCTCCAAATGGATCATGTGTGGACATTTCCATAACCAGGTGCTGCCAAGGGTTGTTCATTTCAAGATGGATTAGTGTTAATCAGTCTTTGGGGTACATAGGTCTTGCTTCCTTCGTTTTGGAGGAGTGGACCAGCACCGTTTGCTACTTTACAAATCCGTCTGCCAGAAAAATATAGGGAAACCTGTTCAGAGAATCATTCCCATCAAAACACCTAATAAATTAAAAAAAACCCAACTCTTTGAATTGACACTTTTGTTTGCAGGAGATGTATTGCTGACCCCAGCAAAACTGTACAGTCCATCTTTGCTGCCTGTTCTTCGCTCAGGGCATGTGAAGGCTTTTGCTTTTATTGCTGAGGAAGGGTTGCTGGAAGGCATCTCCCGAATCCTGCCAGAACATGTCAGCGCTGTCCTGGGTAAATATCAAAAATGGCTGTTTCTGTTTGACAAAATTTATACTCAGCATAGACTTCACTTTCCAGCTTCAGTTATAGAAACGCTCAGAAAAGCTATGTATCTACAAATCTAGAGACTGAATGACCCAAAATTAATGTCTTACCAAACAGACTGCCAAAAACTTTCCTTTTTCAAGTAAGCATCAACTGATGAGCACCAGCCTCTTGTTGGACAAGGGAAATTTAAGGAGAATTTGAAGGCATCTCATCTCTAGGACAAATGGTATTTGAGAAGATGGTGTGTACTGCAAAACCTCCCTTCGTGCTAATAATTTTGACCGAACAGTGAAGCTTACTTAGAGAACTAATTTGCATGACATACTCTACAGTGTGTACAGAGACACAAACACTTACAGACAATATAAAAATCCACACTTTCTTGTTAGTCTTTCTTAGTTTCTAAAGTGAAGTCAAAATGGTAAGCCTGCACAAGCTTTCCACAGACAACCTAAGGTCTCTCCTCCATGAGGAAGGTTACTGTGGAAGCTCATCCATGCTTCCTGTCCATGTGTAAACCAGTCAGCCCTGTTCCCACTTGCCTGTCCACACACATAAGGACACACACTTCTCCTAGTTATTGTTTCTTTGAAAGGGAAGAATGGGAGCTGCTCAGGCCAAAAAAAAAAACAGAAGTTTTTTTGTCATGTGGCTCCTATATCTCTCACAGAAGAGGTATAAGTCATCTGTACCTTTATCCTTATGGCTCATCAAGGATAAGCATATTGTAATTTGCCATCATTTCCTACATTTTCTCAGAAAGCCTAGAGAAGCCTTGTCTTGTGCAAATTATGTCTAGAAACCTCTTACCTGAGCAGCACCCATAAGCTTGACTGGAATTTGAGTCAGTGCCCTCTTCGGGTCCTTAAAGTATCAAGAAGTCATATCTGTCAGTTCTTGTAATATATATCACTGTATGTAATAGCAGATGAGTAGTGCACATGTGCTGATCATGTACATTTTCCAATCTTTTTTCAGATGCTCTTAGCTGGAAGATGCCTGAAATCTTCTGCTGGCTCTACAGAGAAGGCAACCTCTCTGAGAAAGAGATGGCCCAGACATTTAATTGTGGGATTGGTGCAGTCTTGGTTGTGCAGAAGGAGTTGGCCCAGCATGTTCTCAGGGATGTGCAGAGATATGAGGAAGCTTGGCTGATTGGGAAAGTTGTCGCCCCTTGTCACACAGGTAAGCAGATGTCTTAATGGGATATGAAGGCACTCACAAAAATCAAACAGTATGGTTTGACTGCAAGGGTAACAGATTCACCTCTCCTTCTTCAGAGGGGTTTCCATTTAGGTGTGCACTATTTACTTCTAACCTGATGCAGAGTAAGTTGTTCTAATGTGATTCTGTGAAGTGCTGAGCATCTCTTTCATTGTTCTCAGTTCTGCAGGAACTGTTCTGTTGCAAATTTTATGTAGTTCACATTTTTATTCTGTCATTTCACTAGGGTTAAGGCTACTTGATGCCTTCACATCTAGATTTCATTGTTAAATACCGTGAGGAGTGAACAGCTTGCTGAATGACATTACTTGAACAGTTTCTTACCTGATGACTGTCTGTAAGGACTCTTAGCATTACTTGGTCTATTGTATTCTAGCACAGTTATGGTAGTAACACACCTCCTCTCCAGCCCCTTTCCAACTCACATGGATCGATGTAAGGACTGAGGATAGGCCACAGCTGTGTACAGTCACAGGTGGTAATAATAAGTCTTCACTCTGGTATGACCAATGATCGATGTACAGCAAGACATGAGCTGGAATTCCTCTGGTCCTCAAACAGTTTGGGGAACAGTTTCGGCACTCAAAATGAAGTGTCAGCTCTGTCACAATCACTGTTAGTTTCATTTTGCAGCAAGAGAGAAGAGAGATGTAAAAGATGGGGACAATCTTTGAAAGTCCTATGTCATATCTAGCCCTTTGCAGCCAGTTCAGCAAATGGGCAGCACAAAAGAGGTCAGCACAACTAGTGTGATTTGTTTATACAATTAGTATCCATTTCTTTAGTTCAGTTGGTGCTAGCATAAATTAATTGCTGATAGGTTTTCTCTTAACTGAAATGTATGATTAGTGAACTGTGCAAAGTAATTTTAGAAGGGAAAGTAAGATCAAAAGCATTTTATTTTTCATGTTTTCTGCGCATATTTGGAGGAGGTTCTCACATCAAAGTTGAGAATCTTCTTGAAGCTCTGCAGCTGAGCAGCCCCCAGCATCTGCTGAGTAACACTATTGTAGAGAGTCAACAGCAGCCCAGAAAGAACAAAGTTAAAGTAGCTGTTCTCGTCTCTGGAACAGGTGAGCTTTTGTTTATTGTCACACAGAGAAATGTTCATACAAAAAGGAGAAGCTGTATTCAACCCTGATGTATTCAACCCAAGATGAATAAATGCATCTTCCTTGACTTTTTTTGGTAGTCTATGGAGCTTTCTGAAAACTGTATTTTGACTGGGATTCAATACGATGTTTTGTACTGCTTAAAAAATGAGATTTATTAGTGCATAAATTGATTTGTTCTCTTCCATTTGTGTAGTTGTTGAAACTGAGATTTTTATCAGATAAACAAAACTGAGAGCCCCTTCTCAGTGACACAAATGCTTATCTATTTTGTGAATGTTTTCCCTCTTTTCATTTGAGGCACAAATCTTGCTGCGCTCATCAATTACGCAAAAGAACCAGGGAGCTGTGCTCAAGTTGTCCTTGTCATCTCCAGCAAGTCTGGTGTGGAAGAGCTACGAAATGCAGCCCGTGCTGGAATTCCCACCAGGGTAAGGGCACCCACTGCCTTTCTTTTATACCACCAGCTCACACCCACTTTTTATGTAGAGAAGTGAATGTAGCACAAAACTATTGAAGTCATCAGTGGGGACAAAGGTGTAAGTTCTTTGGACCTTACACAGCTCTCACTACAGGCTGTGAGCATGTTTCCTGTCTCTTCAGTGGGTATTTCAGTCCAGGTTATGAAGGGACTTAATGGGCATGTGCCTGCACTTCAAGATGTGCTTTAGTCTCATAGAAATGAGTGCGCTTATATTCTACTCTTGCAAGTGCTTTGATGATTTAGATCTAAAACTGTAGCCCAAGGAGCTCACTGCTGTAACAGAATCAGCAGGACTTCAGGCTCTGTGAAACATACAAGCATGTTATCTCATTGGCTCATCCTTTCTTAGAAAGACTTTTGCCTCATGCTCAGTATCTTCTGCTTTTGGTCAGTAAAGTAGTACTGTGTTATGGAAACTTTCACCAGTTTGTTTCATAAAACGAAGAAAGAGAATAACATAATGTCATCATATTTTGTGAAGCCTTTTCGCCTAGGTGACAGTGATAGGCTGACAGGTAATGGCCTCAAGTTGTACCAGGGAAGGTTCAGGCTGGCTATTAGGAACCATTTCTTCTCAGCAAGAGCAGTGAGGCAGTGGCACAGGCTGCCCAGGGAGGTGGTGCAGTCACTGTCCCTGGAGGTGTTCAAGAGCCGTGTGGATGTGGCACTGAGGGTCAGTGGGCATGGTGGGGGTGCGCTGATGGTTGTACTCAGTGACCTTAGAGCTCTTTTCCAACCTTAATGATTATGTGATTCTATGATAGTGTAGAAGGTAGCTACTGAAAACATTGAATGACTTGTGATTTCAAATGCAGTCCACCAGGAACTCTTCTGTCTAATGTTTGATGATTTGGAGCAGTTACCATATTTGTCCAGCAATGCACAGATGGCAATAAATGCTGTTAGAGGCTCTCCATCCATTAAAAAGTTTTCAGCAAGTTTCCTTAGCAACTGAATTGGATCCACATTACTTTATTTAATTATTTATTTTCTGGCAGTGAAAAGATTGTCAAAAAAAAGGGGAAAAAATCTACATGGTGTCAGAAATCATTCACATTTTCTTAGGTAAGAGCATGACAGCTCCGTCAGCACCTTATTTTAATGTCTTTGTGAACAGTCAGGAGTAGTCAGGAATCAACATGTACTTGGGGAGCCGGAGATGAGTGGTGGAGTAGAATTAAAACAGAACTTCACTCCTCCTCTTACACAGAACGTCTGGTCAGTTTGTTGTCTTTCTGTATAAATACATGATTTTCAGTATGCAGCTATAAACTGACTGGTGGTGATGTTGTTGAATTTACTTTAGTCTTTGGCCAGTCATTCTGGAGATGTCCTCCTTTTTTCTGCCTGCACCACATTATCCATGTTTCCCTTTTCACTTGGCTTTTCTTAATGCGGATCTTCTATGTGCATTGCAACATGTTGTGAGAAGCAGCCTGTGTTAACTAGCAAGTAAGTAGGATGTTCCCAGGGATGCTTATATGAGTGGAAAAATCACAAGTATCCTGAATAACGTGCAAGCTCATACCTTGTTAAGTCCTTGAATGACCTGGAATTAATCTGTTTTATTGTCTTTATTGCTCAAGAAGCTACTGTCATTCACATGAAGTTACTTCCTTGGTGTGCTTTTCGATATGTTTTAATGTTTTAGGTGATTGATCATAAGTTATATGGGAGTCGCTCTGAATTTGACAGCACAATTGACCAAGTTCTTGAAGAATTTGCTATTGAACTGATATGTCTTTCAGGATTTATGAGAATATTGTCCAGTCCTTTTCTCAGGAAATGGAAAGGTGAGAAATTATAACTCTGTAAAAGAGAAGTTACACTGCAGATGCATGATCTTACCAGAGTTACACAGTCACAGTTCTTCATATTCAATTTGGTCTCCCTCAGCCTTGATGACACTGAGGACTGGAATGTAAATCAGTGGGGCTGCCACATGCTTCCATTCATTCCAGAGAGAAGCTATGACTGTGCATTGGCAGTGAAGTGCCCTGTGCTGGCACAATTACTGACAGATGGACAAAAGCAGTGTCATGAAGTTAGTCTATCTTCTTGCAGGGAAGAAGGAATTCCTTTTGGGGCAGGCAGAAGTTTGGTTCAGTCTGCAGGTAGCACAACCATCTTGTTTTGCCAGGAGCTGTGCTGAGAGTCTATTTTTGCTTTAAAATATGGAAATGACTTGCTATATCCAGACTGCTCTTTGAGCTTCTCAGGTGCTGAATGCTGTTTTGAAGTGGTGATCACATCTCACTTTTATTTTTAAGGGAAATTGTTTTTTCTTTTCTCTCCTTACCCTGGTCTCTAGGGAAAATTCTGAATGCTTCCCCATCACTTTTCCCACCAGTCAAGGCTGGAAATGCCCATCAGCAGTCCCTCCAAACTGGATTCAAAGTCACTGGCTGCGCTGTGCATTTTGTCCTGGTGAGTGTTACTGTCCTAATGGTGAAAAGGAATTTCTTTCCCTCCCTTTTTCTCAAGGCAGAAGCATGAAGAAGTGACAAGAATGTGCAGAGATCTTAGTGTTGTTACCAGTGAACACAAAGTTAGCAGGGATTACTTTACACAGCTTTACTCTTCATGTTTGGGGAGATCCTTTGTAGGTCCTGCCCCTTCAACACATTTTGCTTGCCATATTTTTGCCTTCTTACCCGCTTATTTGTGGTTTCTCAAGGTCCTGTCTTCTTTCACGTTTTGGGGTTTAATTTCTCTCAGTTTTTCCTAACCTCAACAAGGTGTCCTCCAATTCTTCTAGCCCATGTCTCTCCCCACTCTACCCATACATTAAATGCATGTATTCCTAATGGAGGTGGCCCTAATGTGTACTTATAGCCTCCTGCACACAACTGCAGTTGTGCTTACTTGAGGTATCTCATGAGACTTTCTGTATCCTGTCCACATCATAGAATCACAGAATGGTTTGGGTGGGACGGGACCACAAAGCCCACCCAGTTCCAACACCTGGAGTGGGCAGGGCTGTCTCCCACCAGCTCAAGCTGCCCAGGGACCCATCCAACCTAGCCTTGAGCATCTTCCATTACCTCACTGACAATGCAAACCAAACTCTTCTAATAGACTTCTTCCAATATCTCTGTTGTAGGAGGAATCTTGTCCAAAGGCAGTAATTCACCAGGAGCTGGTATCTGTGAAAGCAGATGACACTGAGGAGACGCTGTCAGAAAGGGTTAAAGAAGCTGAGTGCCATGCCTTTCCCATCGCCCTGCAGCTGGTGGCCAGTGGGGCAGTGCAGTTAGGAGCTGATGGTAAAACCTGCTGGAAACAAGAGGGGCAAGGTCTGTGTCTTCAAGAAGAGAAGAGTGACTGCACTTCATCTCTTGTGATGCTGGAGCCACAAGAAAACAATGTGGTGTAGCCAGTTTTTCCTTTCCTCCTTTCTTCCCTTGATGTGCTCCTCTTTGCAGACATATTGATGTTGCAGGTTTCCATTCTGAGCCATGATCGATTTTCCTGAGCTTGCAGGGTTAGTTAGAATTAGTTTGCAAAATTGCCTGCGGGAGCCAAACGCATTTCAGATCTTTAATTTCTTTGTTCTGTTTTTCTGCATCCACAGACGGGGCATTCATAACTTCTCTGGGCAACCTGTTCCAGTGCCTCACCACCCTCTCAGCAAAAATCTCCTCCTGACATACAACCTAACTCTCCTCTGTTTTACTTAAGAGCAGTTCCCCCTTGTCCTATCACTATCATGCTGTGTAAAGTCAGTCTCCTCCTACGTATAAGCTCCCTTCAAGTACTGGAAGGGCACAGAGAGGTCTCCCTGGGGCCTTCTGTAGGCTGATCATGCCCAGCTCTTGCAACCTTTCTTCGTAGGAGAGGTGCTCCAGCCCTCTGATCATTTTCTTTTGGAAGAGGGTGTGTGATCATGTTTCAAGCCACAGTGGAGGCAGAGAGGCCACAGAGGGGTGAGGATGCCCTGCTGGTCCCATCTTGTAGGGACGAGGCCATGGCCCCAACTCTCAGACTTCTGTGGAGCCATGCCCTGTGCTCCCTCCACCACCCACTCCTGCAAACTCAGTGTGGTCAGTGGCAAGCACCTCCAGCTGCAGCTGCAAATACGCCTTCACCCCGAACCCTGGTGAGGGTCTGAGGTAGCTAAGAGACGAGAAGAAAGCAGCAGCACTGGACACAAGTCATATTTTCCAGTGTTTGTATCGGAAATCATGTATATTCATATATTTGTGCAGGATTACTGTCACCAACGGGGCCTTTGTGGGAGTGTAATGCAGAGCATGTAGCATTCAGTAATTCATCCTTCAACATGTTGAACTTTGTCTGTCATTGGGAGTTCAAAATTATTGCTGCATTCTCTTTGATCTGGTGTTGTACCTTTAAGTAGGCAAAAGTGGGCATGGAAAGTACTGTTTAAATGAAAATCTCTTTGTAGTCCCTTGTAACAAACAGATGTGTAGCAAGCTGCCAAGCAGAAGGGCCAAAGGCCAGCAAGAAAGGAGCTCTTCAAAAGGCAAAACAAAGGGAAACAATCCACCCTTAATGGATTAAATTGCCAGTACAATGTAATAACACACATCAAACATAAATCCTGACAGTTTGCCCTATTCCTGGAAGGCACTGCAGACAGATGCTCCCAGAACTTGGTGTTAAAACCTCTGTATCTGATGGGGTGGAAAATTGATTAGAAACTGTTACCAGATTTCAGGCATTTTTCTTCCTCCATCCATTAAATCAGCAGGACATCCCCAGCCCAACCTGCCATGTAGCCAGAGCTGATTTTTCCCAGGGAAAGATCACTAACAACCATTAGATGCAGTGAAAAAAAAAAAGTTCTTGTTTTAGAATTATGTGTCCTGTACTAGTAAGGGACGTGCTGTGTAACTACTGCTGGCTGTGTTGGGCTGCTTGAGAGCATGAGTCAGCTCAATTCAGAAACACTATTAATTTATTCACTTATCTACTTAATGTGTATCTCTGTGGTGTTCCAGTGGAGGGGGAGGAAGGGGAATTCCATTTCTTGCTGCAAGCTGTGCATTTGTGTACAGTAACCTGTATTCCTCCTTTGCACTCCAGCAGCAGGAGCAGAGAGCATGATGCAGGAGAAATAGGAAGAACTGCAACAAGGAGAGATGAACAAATCTTTGGTACATACAGTTAATATTTATGATAAACACGTTGCTTACTTTGCTCTTGGCCTGTAGTTACTTCACTGCTTCAGTATTGTTTGGAGCACATAGCAAGCATGATTGATGATGTTTCAAACCAAAGAAATAAATGGTTAAAAGATTACAGAATGCAAGATATTGTGCTCTGTAGTTCTCCCCATACTATCACCATGGTGTCAAACAGCTTTCTCCATTGGTGTTCATGGCAGCCCTCTGAGACTGGGAGCGACGACAGTATTTTAATCTGGTTTTAATTTTAATCCAAGAAATCTCAGGTTCACTTCACAACAGATTTACATTTTATGGATTTGTAGAAATGCAGATAGGCGCTTAAATCTCATTTCTCATCAGTCTTAGATAGCAGAATACTGAGTTTTGCTCAAGACGTCTGTGATGAATTGGGGCTCTGGATCTGGGGTTGCCATGTTGTCTGCTTTTGGCCTTCCTGGCAGTGATCAACCTGCTTTTACCAATGCAACAACCATTAACTGTGCAGTCAGTGGTAGTGATTTCACACATCGCAAAAGAAGTAGCACCACAGTGTGAGTTAAATGAAGTCTGATTTCTTAACAGCTGTGCTGCATCATGGCCGATGCGCTGAGCTTGGGCAGACTGGGTCCCAACCTGTGTGACAGGCAGATTTCAATCTGTGGAGACCATCTGCCTGTGGGATGACCCTTCTGTGGCAAGGTAGACTTGTACAGATAAATGCCATGCTGAAGACTCAGCCTTTATTCTTTGCCTTCTGCAAGCAAATTAGATTTGAGCACGTGATTTTCCTCTATATTCACCTGAGCTTTATCTTCAGTGACAAATGATGACAGGAATATTCTGTCAGCAAGTTTCTTTATCGGAGGCCATCTGTCCATGGCAACAGTAAGGTCACACACTCTGGAATTTCAGCTCACTCCCTGCACGTGTCTGTAACCTCTGAAACTGATTTATGGTTGTGGCACGGCAGATGAAGACACATTCTGCTTCATAAATCCCTTCTTCAGCTTCTACCTTTGAAAGGGAATTCCAAGGAAAAATATTGATACATTTAAATTGCTAATATTATCAGACTTTATTTCAAATCCAAATTGAGATCAGGACACAGAATAGAAATTGGTTTTCTCTGTGGTACAGGGTAACATAAGGAGCTTCAGGCAAATGCTTCTGGTTTATATGAGGAAAACGGATAGTTTTAGTAAATAAGAACATTAGGTGAAAATACCATTCCCAGAATACAGGCACTTATTTTCAGCAGAAGTTTTACAGAACGTCTCACAAGCCAAGAACACATTTTGCATCCAGTCCTATTTCCCTTTCTGCTCAGGCCAAAGCAGGCTCTGCTCTTTTGGCTCCAAACAAATCTCTGAGAGGAATTCAGGTATGGATTGATAGGGGAATCCCTGAAGGCAAATGGTCAGCAGAAGGTTAATTCTATTCAGTATCTGACTGAGAGCAAGTTCAGCATTTGAAGTTAGTGGCTATGGCCAGAACCTGGGCCACTTTGTGAAGAGAATACAGCACGTGTGTTTTTCAACTGTGAGCTCAGTTTCCACCAATGGACGCACCTCAGCTGCCTCTTCCAAGGCTCTACTTCCAGCAGATCTTGCCGGCTTCGCCCACCTGCACGGCCCCGCTGGCCACGAGCTGCAGGGCAGCAGGGAAAGCCCGGTGCTCCGCCTCCTTCACCCGCTCGGACAATGTCTCCACCGTGTCACCAATCTTCACTGGAACTGCCTCTTGGAAAATGATTGCTCCAGCATCCACCTCCTCCTGTAAAAGCGGTAACCAGAAAGTTGTGCTGCTGGGAGACATGACAGAGCGGCGTGGATGTGTAACAATTACTGGACCCCAGCTGTGGTGGAGATCTGTTTGCCATTACATTATTACAGGAAATGTGAAATTGGGCCAACAGGGAGAGCAGAGAAGATGCTGACACAAGAGCCGTGAGGAACTGACAGAAGCTTAGGTTGCAAGGAAAAAGGAGAAGCGAGCAACGTTTCTGCTTCAGAAAACAAAAGCTGCATTAACTGAGGACATGACTGACTGGGTTGGACTAAATGATGACATTTCAATTCAGAAAAGTGAATTAGCCAGCTCTGGCACAGAGCTATACCACGGGACCAAAAGATGTCTTTTTTGCATGTTAATGAGGTGCAGCTTGGCTGTTCATGGCTACTCATTGCCACACAGACAAGAAAAGGTCATGTGATGGAGACAGGAATGTGATTCTTCAAACTAGAAAAAAACTGTTCTTTCCAAGGGAAAGCCAAAGTTATGAAAACAGATTCCAGGAACTGGAAAAAAGGCTGATAATCTGAAGTATGTAGTTGAAGACTGGAAAATAGTTACTGCCAACTCTGATAACCAAACAAGATGGAAAAAATCTCCCTGAACTGATAAAAAGTACATCTTCCGTGCTGAGAGGTCTCTGGCATTTTCTTCCTTAGTTTTTGACTTTTGATCAGAGGGCTGGAGCACCTCTCCCACCGAGATGGGCTGAGAGAGCTGGAGCTGCTCAAGGCCAGGTTGGATGGGGCCCTGGACAGCCTGAGCTGCTGGGGGCAGCCCTGCCCATGGCAGCGGGTTGGGGCTGCGTGGGCTTTGAGTTCCCTTCCAACCCAAACAATTCTGTGATTCTAACATTAAGTTTTTCTCTTTTTCCACAAACACAGGATTACTTCTTAACAAATCTAAACTTCTTGTGCCACTTCCAATGCTTTGTTTTTTTTTTTCCTCTTGAAGGCAACAAATAAGGAAGGTTGTATGATAAAATATAAGAGGTCGGTGCTGTTCTCTAAAGATTTTGGGGTTAGTCAATACATTACAAGCCACTGTAACAGCTGAAATGGCAGCAGTGAGATACTTAAGGAAGTTAATTAAGGTAAAGCTCTAACTCCTGTACAGACTGTTCATTTCTAGTTCCTTTTCCAGGGACAGCAAACTAAAGCACTGTGTTGCCTAACAATGTTATGAATGAATGAATGAAAGAAGGAGAAAAGGCAGTCAAGCACAATGCTGTAAGGGATTTCCATACAAGCTCCAAGGTGAAAATCTTAAGACCTGTCAATGATGATTGGGTGGAGGAAGGAAATACTTACAGCCACGAAGTGCACAGTACAGCCTGTTACTCGGACTCCAGCTTCCAGCACCAATTTGTGGGCATTTGCTCCCTTAAAAGAAGGCAGTAGGGATGGGTGGATATTCAATATTTTTCCTTGAAAAGAATAAATGAGGTCATTGCCTTTTAGCATTTGGACTTATCAGAGTGTTCAAAGTATCAGTAATCAACAGAGGAACAATACACATCTGTGAAAAAGATTTTTCTAAGCATTACTTATGCTTATTTTTTTTATTTTACTGCCAGATAACCAACTCAAAGCATTTCAGAATGTGTTGCTATTTCAGAAAATCAAAGACAGCAGTCACTTGCAATGAACTCCAGAGCTAAAGCATAGTTTTCCAGTGACTAATCATCAATATACATCTATCTTTTTTCCCCCTGGTTGCCCATACTCTCCGTATGTCATTATCCTCTTCTTTCATCATGAGCACAGTCCCTTCTTACAGACTCAATACCCCATAGAAATGTGGTGCAGTTTCAAACATAACAGACTCCTATGACAAGGCAAAAATTCTTTAGCTCAGACCTCTCCTCCCCATCTGTTTTGGCTTAATGAAAGACAGCAGCTGCTCACAGGGGAGTCCTTCGCTCTGCCCTTCCAAAAAGCACCTGTCTACCACTACTACTTTCCAGGCGGAAAGTTGGCTGGGAGATCCTGAAATGGAAAATGTAACCTTTAATGCTCTATCAGGTGTGACTGTGGTTAGAACCCTGGGAAGCCTGTACCCTACATTTTCTTAAAAGAGAAAGCATATGCCTTAGCTCCTGCATGGCAGTACAGTAGGAGACAGTGGCTATCTGTGCCCTTAGGGTCTCACTTAGAGCAGTGTCATCGTTAAACTATCAGAATACCTTCTTTTTTTCTGGCACAACTTCCCTGTCTGCCTTTAATATGTCTGTGACAACTGTCCTGCCAATTCCGGACCAGAGCAAAATCAAAAGGTGCTGAGCAGTACTGGTTCTTCTCTTGGACTCAGTACAAACCCTTGCAAGATTAAAGAAATGACCATCATCACTATTTATATCACAGTATGCTACGCCCACGCTATCTCCACATGCCTCCTGCTTAGGATGACTGTGTGTCATCAGGATACACTGAACACCACCTAAATGCCAAGCAGTAAGACTGAGCTGACATATGCTGGCAGAGGCAGCAGTGTACTGAAATAGAGCCATGTGGTTTTGTAATGTGAAGTGAAGGCCGTTGCTGGCAGCTCAATACAGAACCTGCATTCTCACCACAAGGACTCACGCAGACTTTGACTTGCAAAACTTAAGAGGCAAATGTACCAACTGACCTATAACAATATCTCACACGTGTTTTGTATCTCAAGAATACCCCTTTTTAATCACCAGCATCTCCCTTTTTGCATCTTGAGCAAAAAAGTACTGAGGACTCAGACAAAAATAACCCTCCACACATCTTTTGGAGTTTTCTGAGTTTCTCCTTACTTACGTCAGCAACTAGTGGGCACGGTGAGTATGGGCTGATGGTGGGACTAGGTGATCCTAGAGATCTTTTCCAAGCTCAATGGTTCTACGATTCTGTGAGCTGCTCTAAAAGAAAGTGGCTGTTCGTTTACTTCTTTTTATCTGTCTTTTCTGATAAGATTCACAATTAACATTTCAAGGACATTAAGCAAGTAGAGGAGTTTCACAACTAACTTTGTGCACTATGTCCTTGTAACTGCTGGAGAAAGGGAACAAGAATGAACTGTTTCTGGACAATTTAGACTATTGACTGCAGTTGTCTAGAAGACAGACACTGAACCCTGGTCTTCCAGACTCCGTAACAGAGAGAAACAAAATCAATGAATCCAACTTTAGTTAGTTGGCAGATTTAGCATAACACAAATTGCCTCTGAGGAATGCTTGTTTTGCTCTACTGATTTTAAAGAGAGGTCTGAAAAGTAGTTCAGCTGTAAAAGGTAGGTGTCACAGACACACCCAGAGGAAAACAACAGTCACAGCATGAACAACAGAGGTGGCCCAGAGAGCTGCAGGGTACAGCGTGACCAGCCAGCACCCGGTGTAAACATGCTTAAGTAACCATGACTAAGGCTGACTACAGCCAGTAGTGAAAGAAGTATCTGCTCCTGTGTGATTAAGAACTCCCTCCATAAAACTAAAAGAGATAAGATAAGGAATGTAACAGCTGTAGGAGGCAGAGGCTTTATCAGCCCCTAACAAAGAAGAGTAAAATTGTTAAAGATGACAGAATCGTAGAATGGTTTGTGTTGGGAGGGACCTTTAAGATCAGGTAGTTCCAACCCCCCTGCTATAGGCAGGGGCACATCCCTCTAGAGCAGGTTGCTCACAGCCCCATCCAGCCTGGCACTGAACACCTCCAGGGAGGGGACATCCACAACCTCGCTGGGCAACCTGTGCCAGTGTCTCACCACCCTCACAGAAAATAGTTTCTTCCTAATATATAGTCTAAGAAAAAAAGATGACCAGAATAGAGACACCAAATACTTCCAATGAACCAGAGTTACCCAAAGATTCATACAGCTCCTGGGATGTCTGACCAAGAGACTTTGAGATGTTAACAGGAACCACATATTGCTCTGCAGTTCAGTCTGCAGGCAAAGCTCATCTAGGAGAGAAAAGATTTCTCCTTGGCTGAATGCTCACCTGCCCACAGTCAACACTTACTGCTCGGGCAATGATGTGACCCACACATCAAGTTTGCAGAGGCCAAAAGCATTCCTTTACAACATTTTCTAGTAAATTGAAGACCACCATTTGAAGGTGGCTTCCTCAAGCTTCTGTGAAACGATAAGAAGAGACTTTCTCTCTTTCACCGCTTTCCTTATCAAATGTGAAGTCTTGTTTCCTGCAAACTTGGAATTAATATGGCCTCTTTTCTATATTTTTCCTTTTCCTGGGTATAATTTATCAAAATGCTTTTTATTTATTTATCTCTTCTTAAAATGCATGCAATTACCTTCCCATTTCTTGACAAAAGGACCTGACAGTATTCGCATAAATCCAGCAAGGCAGATCAGCTCAACTGAGAATTCTTCAAGGATTCTGTCAACCGCACCGTCAAACTCAGTGCGACTTCCATACAATTTGTGGTCAACAACCTGTGATCAGAGACCAAAAAAAGAAGAAACATGGGCACAGAGTTAGTTTAATATAAAAGCCAAAACAAACGGGATGGTATGGTACTCTGGAGTAATTAGCCAAAAAAAATATCCCGCAGTAAATCTTCACATGTGGCTACCGTTAGATTCCCATACACAGCAAGAAGAGCACTTCAAAAATGCATACAACTAACAGACAAATAACCAGTCTTAATTCCTCTAAACAGAGAGTAATTATCAGAAAGCTGAGCTTTATCTCATTAGGCCCACAGCCATAGACCCCAGGATTTGGATAAAGTTAGGCTACAAATGCAGGTCATTAGGATAATCTAAAAGTCTAAGAATGATTTCACCTTAAAACATGATTAGTTTTAAGTAATTTGCTTCAAATTGTACCACAAAATCTTGAAAGAGAGGTCAGTCACGGGTATATAAAAAGCCCTTACTGCAAAAGGACAGTATCACTGAATTATGTTATTTCCTACCTAAGATAGACTTCTTAATTTCAACAGGAATAAGGTAGTGCTACTTAACTTAAAACATTTGTAGTCTTTTAAATAAAAGTACCTGTTAATTCATATGAGATTTACCATGTTGGCACATTTAAATATCACAAAGTAGTCTTGAAAAACCAGAACTGGGTAGCTGAAAAGGTGGCAGAGGGCACTAGGAATAGAGCCTAGCTCAACACTGGGCTGAACTCTCCAATGACACAACTAGGTAATACCTGGCAAAGCATATACAACTCTGTGCCTCTGTTGTGTCACTCAAACACTGAGAGAGCCCTCCAAGATGAAAGCATGCACTGGGGCCTAATCTTCCATATCATCTCTAGTTATTGGTGAAAAGTGACTGTAAAATGCTCCTAAGTCAGAACAGTGACATTTCATATCTGTAATGCAAATGGCTAAACAAAGGGCAAAGCAATGCAGTGATGGATCCAGTGACACATAGGGAATCACAGTTTGCTTTGAACAAATCCTGAAATGCCTGAAGCGATGCCCAGGGAGAAAATGGGAGGTCTCATTAAGTTTGACCTCTCTTATTTCATTCAAATGCTTGTTTAGATGTATGTTTAAATATAAGCTCAGATAAAATACCCTGCTACTTTAGTGCAAATGCTTAATAACACTTAAATAAATGGCAAAGTTTAAACTAAATTTAGCACTGGTTTAATACAATGACCATTCCCAATACCACCAGTATTAAGTGTCATATCTAAAGAAGGAGAACAGGAAGTAATTTGCTCCTATGTAAGGTAGTTTGCCCAGGGGCACAAAGATCATGACAGAACAACAACAACACAAACCCACCAAGCCTTCTTCTTTTTTAATCATTATTTCACAGTACTTTTCCGACGTAGTCAGAGTTAATGAAGATTAATTTTAAAAAGATGAGAAATACTTACCCTTGTAGGAATACCAGCTCTCTCAGCTTTCCTTAGCCCCTCCACGCCAGCTTTGTTAGAAACAACAAGAACTATTTGTGCAAAACTGGTGGGCTTCTTTGTGCTATTTATGAGGGCTTCCAGGTTTGTGCCTGAGTGAAAAAATAATTCATGAATACCAAGCTGTTCCTGGAGAATAAATATAGTTAGCAGCTACAGTAGTTTTTAATTAAGTAGCAATGTGGGTGAGACTCAATCCAAAAACCACCAATGTTAACAGTAATCTCTTATTTACTGATGTTACTGGGAACTAAATCTGATACCTGCAGTCTTTTACTAGCAATTAGCTATGTAAACTGTAGTTGCTGAAATTGTTCTGATGGTTTATTTCTTAACAAGTGGCAATGCTGGAAATTCTGGAAGTGACTGAGGCAAGAGGAAACTCTGATCTGTTTGTAAAACAATGTTGTGGTCCCAGTAGCAAAAAAAAAAAAAAGAAAAAAGCTGCTTGAACCTAGGGACAACAGAAATTTGTAGTTAAAATTAATACGTGTGATTTATAGTTAGTTTGCAGCTGAGGGTAAAGATCATTTTGCGTCTGACTGAAATTAACCCAAGGGCAAAATCTATTCTGCCTGTTACTGAGCACCGAAATCCTTGCGAGAAGGCTATCAAAGCCACAGTGAAGACTTTCACAGACTTCAAAAGGTTCTGATTCTCAGTTGAAGTTCCTTTTTCAATAGTCTAGTAAAGAATGTAAACTCTCACCTGTTCCAGAGATAAGGACAGCAACCTTCACTTTGTTTGTTTGGATTTTGCCTTGGATATGGCTGTGCACAGACAGTGACCTATTTGCTTGCAAGGCTTGAAGCAGGTTATGGACTTTAACATGGGCAGAGCCTGAAGGCATAAAAAGAAAAAAAGAAAGTAAATAAAGGCAGAAACACAGAGAGGAGAAAAACATCCATGAAAAGAGAACAGTGGCACTGTTTTACTTCTCAATATTTATTTATAGTTCTGTTGACACTGACATTGCTAAGCACATGTTTTAAAGGCTAAGACAGAAGTCACTAGGAATGACAATTTAATACCCTGTGCACAAAAGCCATGGAGGTGCCAATTAAGAGTTTTTCAGCTAAACTGCATGGAGAAGCATCAGCAAAGTAATTTACTTTATCTTTTTTGTATCAAGGAAAATAAAAAATCTAGCAACCTTTTTGTAGAGGGACAACTCTCCCAATCATCCAGGCTGCCTCATGTTTCTGCACATCTTTGAGCACCTGCTGAGCCAGCTCCTTCTGAACAACCAAGACTGCACCAATCCCACAATTAAATGTCCGAGCCATCTCCTCCTCAGAGAGGTTGCCTTCTTTATGGAGCCAACAAAAGATTTCAGGAATCTTCCAGCTAAAAGCATCTGAAGAAAATTGAAAGTACAAATGAAGAGTGGAGGGCACTACCTATACACAAATACTGAAATTATTAGAGTACTGAGAGGCAAAATCTGGGTGGAAAGCACAGACAAAATCTTACAACAGCATTAGAGCAACTTAAATCAGTTTCCATGCAGAGAAATAGTTTGTTTCTTTCTTTTCTTAACATGACTTGGGAATAGAAAAAAAACTTTCACTCAGAGAAAATTAATCCTATCACTGCACTGCAGACTATTAATGAATAATCCAAAATGGGGTGTGAGGCAGTCTGTGGAAAGAAGTTGTCAATCCTGCTTCTGGAGAAACTATTGTACAAGAACAATAGCCTTAAAAACTGTCACAAAAGACACAATTCTCACAGTTGCAATAAGGTAAGGGTGATTTACAACTTCACAAGAAATGCTTCCAGACTAGCCTCTGTAATGGAACACCAAAGACAGTAAAAGTAAGTTCTCAGCTACATTTAGTGACTAGAGTTCAGAACTCTACAGCAGTTACCTTATTTTATTCTATAACCCAACTGAACACTGCATAACTTATAGTAAGTTGTTTACCTTTGCATAATTTACAGTAAGTTGTTTACCTTTCTAACTTCACTCCCCTGTAAAAAGTGAAATAGTATTTCTAGAGAATCTGATGAAATTGTGATGAGGATTAATTAAAGTCCACTGAAATTCAGGAGACCTACTTCAGCTAGTAACCGTATCTGAATGCCAATCAAAAACTCTATCACTAATGTCACATAACTACAAGTAATTTTGCAGGTTTTTGCAAATGATGAGAGTTTACTTTGAGTTGCTTCCACTTCTATGCATATTAACATGCAGATGTTTCTCAGCTTTTCTCTCTATCTCACCTAAAACGACACCAAAGGAGTCGGGGAGAACTCTGGGGATGTTTTCCAGCAAACCTCCCCCAGTGATGTGTGCATAAGCTTTCACGTGGCCTGAGCGAAGGACAGGCAACAGAGTCTTACTGTAGATCTTAGTTGGGGTTAACAACAGATCTCCTGTTGATGAAAGATGAAAGAACAAAATTACAATGCTGAAAAAAATGTTACTCCATATGAAATTGGGGTAATTTCAAAATACAAATTTGCTGGACTGAAGTGAGCACAGTTACAGAGAGAAACACAATTCCCACCTTTCAGCATACAATTAGTTATGTATCTCCCTCCCTTCATTTCTTTCCTGCATGCGTGATTCACAGAAAACAAAAAACGATGAGAACACGTTTGAGAATGGAGCAACTTTCTTAGTATCACAGAAAAGTTACAAAACCAAAGGTACAAACAAGACAATTGTGTGAATTTCTTTTGTTCAATTCAAGAGAAGAAACTGCATTAGAAACAGTACCTAACGTCTGATTGCCAGAGATGCCAACTTGAGAAGAGAAATCCAGCGATGACTTTTCAACAATCTTCCTTACAAGGCTGTACCCATTGCTGTGAACCCCATAAGAAGCGACTCCAATAACCACATCTCCATCAGCAATTCTCTCCAACTGGGGCAGCATTTGCCCTCGCTCTACTGCACCAACAGCAAAGCCTGCCAGGTCATACTCGCCGGGTGGATACATGCCTGGCATTTCGGCAGTTTCTCCTCCTGTGAGAACCAAATAAAAGGTGAAGGGACTATTGGAAAACTACTGGAAGCAGTGCGTATGCAATTTTTCAAAGTTTTAAACTCTTAAGGCATTAATTAACTGATATTTTTAGTTAGATAAACTAACACTAGAAGTACTTAAAAACACACCGTTGTCACAGGCCCTTCAATTGAGCAAACAATAGCAAACTGCGAAAGAACATTTCTTCCCTTGCTCTGACAACAAGGATCAGATTGCTGTGCAATCACATTTTAAAATCATACCATATATTTAGAGCTTCCAATCTTCAAATTCTGCTGGATTCAACATTCTTCATTCAGAACTTACAAGATACAAGAAATTCACAAAAGAACCTCAAAAGCATGACATTTCTATTCGTTTTACTTGCCACTGTAAAGATTTTATACATAATATTATTCTGACTTCCACTCATGCCAACAACCTGAGCATCACTGTCACCTCAATTCTACACAACTAAGGTTCATAGATTATTTTGGGAGAAACCTCTTAAAGAGGACTTTCCTACCCATGCATACAGCTGAAACAGTAATCCAGGCTATTATCTTATATTCCCATTATCAGGACATCATTTTGTTTTGTTTGAAAACCATGTTTTGTCTGAATGATGTCATTCAGAATGCAGTTTGAAAAGGCTATTTTCCAGGCTTACAAGGAAATGAGTAACACAGCTCAAAGAGCATTCTCACTCTACACAGAGCAGCACCAGTTCCCTTAGTGCCCTTCAGGTATAAGCTGATTGCCTTTGCCGTTGAAGACCTGTGCTTTGCCTGTCATGTCTCATTCAGTCTAGAGAGAAAATCACTGTGTTTAATACAGGAAAGGAGCATTTACTGAAATACTGAAATAACAATTTTTCTGAAAAGCCATCTTCACACTATTCCATCATTCCAGGGAGGAACTCAAAGCCATGTCATTATTATCCTTCAAACTCCTTCACTGGTCCCGACGTCAACAAGAAAAGAGCTTGAAAATGACTAAGTTGCCATTATACTATGACATCTGCCTAACATATTGATCAGTACTGCGTTGGTTTTTGGTTTTTTTTTGCTAGACTTCATTCATTCTTCTACTTCAAAAAAGCATCTCTAAAGGGGTTCCAAATTGCTCCTGAGCAATGGTGAAGATACCCTTCTGCTCAGTGCTTGACTGCTGCTCAATGCTAGATTCCCTGGAACTGTTCCATGTTTTTACATTACACTTCTATAACCAACTCTGATTTTAAAGTTCACACTAAAAAGTGTCATGTGCATTGGTTTTAAAGCACATTTACTAACATTTGTGTGAAACTGTGCATGTAGGTATTTGTTCGGTATCTCACTAGTAAGAGCTTAAGGTATTTGAGTAGTGTATTCAGCTATTGCAGATATATGTGGAAAGAATTCAGGATCATTCCATAAACAAGACTCACCACTTACTTCTGAGATGATACTGTACAAAGACAGATCTATATGATATGTGCATGCACAGTGACATAAACGTCTTAAGTCGGATCCCAAACTGAAATTTATTTTAATGATTCCAGAGAAAAGGAAGCTCAGGAGAGACCTCATCGCACTCTACAAAGACCTGAAAGGAGGCTATGGAGAAGAAAGGTAGGGCTCTTTTCCCAGATAACAGAAATAAGGATGTGAGGGAATGGCCTCAAGTTCAGGCTGGGAACTAGAATAAATTTCTTTTCTGAAACAGCAGTGAGGCAGTGGCACAGGCTGCACAGGGAGGTGGTACAGTCACCATCCCCGGAGGTGTTCAGGAGCCGTGTGGATGTGGCACTGAGGGACGTGGTCAGTGGGCATGGTGGGGGTGGGCTGACAGCTGGACTGGGTGATCTTGGAAGCCTTTTCCAACCTTTGTGATTCTGTGATTCTAAGATTCAGGCTACAGAAAAGCATTTCTGCCTTAGATAGACAGTTACTGCATCCTCTTTGTACCCCTCCTTCCCATAGCGTCATAAATTTGGGGAGCAAATCATGGTTGTTTTATGTATGAGTTCTAACTTCCTTCAATGTCAATACAAAAAAAAAAAAAAAGGTATTTACTAACCCATTTACAAAATTGAGAATTGTTTTCTGGTATTAATTTACAAATGTTGAAAGCCCTTTGCAGTTTTAAGGTCTTTCAATTGGAAATAAATTCCTTAAATTTCAGTAAAAGATTTCATAGTAAGATTTCACCTAGCATGTACTTACACTGAAATACAAATGGTTTGATTATATTTGATAAACCAAGAGAACATTTTAAGATAAAACATAAAACTGGCAAACACTTCATGCAGAAGAAAAAACATAAATAGCTCCTTCTTCTAAGCTTGTGAACTCCATCAGAACAAGGCATATTCGTTTAGAACATACTTTTATCACCGCCTTTCTTAAAGGAGTCAGAAAAAGTACAGTACCAATTATCAAGTGGTACATAAAGTAAAATACTTGAACTGCCACTGTTATTCTCAAATCAAAAGCCTTTTTGAAAAAACATGGTAATTCTCTAAATAATATTTTTATAAAAGAGGGAAAAAAAAACAAAATGCAAAAACAACTTTCTGAGTTTCACTGCTTTGAAACTTAACCCTGTGTTATATTCCTTTTGTAACTGAAAGACTTACACAAAACAAATCTTTTCCACTGACCTAGAAATAATTGTACTGAACAGTTTAAAATTCATATTTATAGGATTTATGAAGTGAAACGTATTATTTTTCATGGATAGCTAGATTACTGTATACCACAACACATACATCACTTGTTAGAAAAATGCATTACATACATGTGTTACAGGGACAAAAAAAAAAAAAAAAAGCTTAAATTTGAGTCTTAACAGCTTGGAATATGCAAATTTTGGTGAAATAAACTTTCAGCAAGCCCTCAGTGGACATTTTTGCTAGTACTGTAACTAGTGAAATCTGTTTCTTTAATGTTTTGTTTTCTTTTTCTGTCTTGTGGTTAACTTCTTTTTCTTAAGAAGTGAGCTCCAACTCAAGCTTTTCCTGTATTTATATGGACACTCTCTAGCTTTCCAGTTACGTGATCTTGTGAGAATATACTGACAGTGAGAGCTCTGCTTTTCCTGTCAAATTTGTTTAAAATCAGCCAAGAGCTTCAAAGAATATTATGTACACATACAGGGAGACATATATGCATAGTAACACATACAAATCGTGTTTCTAGAGGAAAACTCCAGAATTTTCTCTAGGATAAAGGATAAAAAAACCAAACCTACTTGGCACGTTTTCAAATTCACTTGAAAAATGAAAGAAACAAAGAATTAAAATACATGATAGTTAGCTTTCTAGGTAGTTGTTATAGTTTCAAAGTTAAATGAAAAGATATGAATAAGAAACAACTTCCTGAGCTAATGGCAGCATTTGTAAAGTACTGTCTGCTCTTGGTAGGCAGAAAACAAGGACACGTGACCTTTTTTCTCAGCTCTAAGATTCTTTAGTGGACTAGAAAAACAAGCACATTAAAACCAATTATAAAGAAATCACATACGAGTTTCCACTCCCTCCGAACAAATAGCACATCCATACCCAAAAGAGCACATCCTGCTTTTTGGCATGCTTCAGCTATTCCTGCAATGACACCCTGAGCCACTTCAACGTCAAGTTTACCACATGCAAAATAGTCAAGGAAGAAGAGGGGCTCTGCTCCTTGAGCCAGGATGTCATTGACACACATAGCAACCAGGTCTTGACCTATGGTGTCATGTTTCTTACACACTTGTGCAATCTGCAAAACACCATGAGAGAACCCCTTGGTTAGGTTTCAGAAACTCAAACACAAGCAAAGTCTGCAATGGCAGGGCACTCAAATCATGCTCATCCTCTAAATGCTTTTTGAGGAGCAGCTTCAGTTAGGAACATTTCTGTGCTCCTCTCCTAAAATTCTGCTTTAGGAATTTTTACTTTCTTAGTTAGCTAATATGAAAGGAACTTTACAGGAGACTGAACTGAAGAGGGTTTCATTGCCGTTTGTGTAAACACTCCAGGAACTATAAAATTAAATGTTTTCCCTGTGAGTAATCTTTTCGAGGATGGAGATTCTACCTCAGTGAAATGGGGCACTGGCTATGTACTTAATAATGAAAATGAGCTATTTTAAGCTTCTTCTCAAGGATAGGTATTTAGATGCCAAAATATACAGTAAATTATTTTCCATGAAGGAAGGCAATTTAATTTTTCATTCTCTTTTCAGAAATATAAATAGCTATTTTTAAACACCACTGATCTTTTGTGATAAAAGATAACAGTCGTGTGATCAAGCAATTTCCATTCTGCATGTTGATTTTCACATTACCTTGAGTTTTGTGCCAACACCATCAGTTCCAGATACCAAGATAGGATCTTTATATCCAGCTGCTTTCAAATCAAAGAGACCAGCAAATCCTCCAAGTTCTGCATTGCAGCCTGACAGACAGAAAAAGAGAAAATAGTAAATTTTACTTTCATGGGTTCCTCCAACACATCAGTAAATTCTCTCTGAAGTCTCTCAGCATGACTTTGTCACCATGAAACTTTTCCCTTACACTTGTAGAACCTTCATAGAATCTCCTAATCCTCTTTCTTTTTTTTGTCTTTATTATCTAAAGCAAAAAATATATAACTTTGTGAATGAACATTCAATAATGACAGTGACTGCTGCATTTAGTATTTTTCTGAAATATAAAAAAGGAATTGTTATAACAATTTGAAGCCTACTGCTTTATAGAAAGGAATGAACGCTAAGTATTTTCCAATGGAAATCCCCTCTCTCTTTTTTACTACTGCCTACGGTATTTAAATAGTCCCTGATCCTAAAGCTGGTTATGATAAAATAAGTATGGTAATCTTAAAACTGAACATGGTTAAATCCTAAGAGTGAAACAAATATGAGTGGAAAATACTATGAATAATAACAAAATACTACATATACTAGCATGTAACAGAAACAAAGGACCAGCTCTTACCTGACCTTGAAGTGGCTGCAGCTAGAGGTTTAATTTTCTGAACCAAAATATTCCCTGCTGCGATGTCTACCCCACTGTTTTTGTAAGTCAGGCCTCTGAAAGATTGTTAAAAAATGTTTCAGCAATTGATTACTAAACGTAAAAATATGTATTTTAAAATAATAGATGTTTTTGTAGCATTGTTTCTTCAAGGATATTAACCTTTCAGAATCCTATTCTGCTGTCAGTGAAGTTTTTCAAGTATCACTCTTACTTTTACAATAACTTCAGTCATGTGGAATGATTTCTAAGCATTGCAGTACTTTCTCCAGGTAGACTCAATGATCCTGACTTCATACATATACCTGAAGATAGGGACTATTAGACAAAAAAAAAAAAAAAAAAAAGCCCTCTGCAACAATGTAAATGGATCTGATTTTGTAGGATAGCTCTGCATAAGATCAAGCTCGAGTTAGCTTCTCAAAACCAGCGTATCAAATAAACAAATACTTCTCTGTGACACTTGCAGAGTTTTACAACTGTGGCTTAAAGCTGCCTCTCCTCATCACCCTGAGTGATACCACCACAAAAACAACTGCACCTCTTTTTTTTTACACACGTAGTACAAATGGCTGCATGTAACTTGTCTGTTCCCACATTCACAGCAGGACCTTTTCATTTTGGAGATGATTCAGTGAATGACCTCCAACTACAGGTACAGCAAAGCAACTGCCTAAAGAGCTGTGCTATCAAGAAAATACAAAGGTACTGGCACACACATTGTAGCACTGCTAAAAAATCTGCAAGAAGAAAATAATTTACAAGAAGCAGCTGTTCAGCCTGTGACACAACGAAATATCAGCCTTCAATAACAAGAGACCAAAGTCAGTCCCTTTCACACTGAACATAATCAATACTCTACATATTTTCACCTTATTTTGAAGAGCACAATTGTTTAAAAGGACAGTAGTTTTCTGAAATACTTATTAAATAAATTTTCTGTATACTTTCACAGGGGAAAATGCATAGGACTTAATCCTGCCAAGCTGCCAAGGGGAGGTGTGTCCCCAGCCTCACAGAGCCAACCACCATGGCCTGCTCTTGCAAATTTAGGAGAGGAAATGATGGTGCAGACTCAGGGGCAATGAACCAAGCACTGTCTGTAAGCAGCTCTGAGGAGACTCTTTCATTAGGTAGGGATAAACAGCATGGATGCACTCCAGTCAAGAAACTTTGTGGCTCTGGCCCCTGAGCACAGTACTTTAGATAACTCTTCATTAAAGTACCCTCTTCTGGCACGATTACGATACAAATACAAATTACATATTTTCACACAAATTTGTCAAGAGATGCACAGTGCTTGAAAAGGAACACCAGATAGGAACACCCTTGTTCATTCAGTATGTTTATTGATTATAATTTTACAGTAAACTAATCAGTATACAGTTAGCAAAAATTAAAAACTTACTAGCATGCTTCATAGGCTACAAAATAGTCAACTATCAAAAGTTATATTTTAAGCTAATGAGAGAACTGGCAGGCAGATATGCCTTGTATTATCTGAAAATGAGTATAAAATCTTGCAAAAATACTTAATAGCATCAGCATTAAAAAACAACAACAAATAACTCTCAACACTATTAAACCAAATAATGTGAAATACAAATGAATGGTAATAAGAGTGTATAAATTACTTAAATTCTACCCAGGTTTTTAGTCAACTATTATAATACATGTATCATAAGTAACTGCTTCTAAAGACTCTAAAATGACTTGGCAAAATAGCTTTAGATTTGTTCATAATTTATTTTTCATTATAGTACCATTAAATGTTTGGATAACGGTTCTAGAGAAAAAGCAATGGTTTAGAATGTAAGGAACAGAAGTTCAGCTTTCCAAGAGCAGACAGAACACAGATTAAAGTTACTTGTGCTTGTCACCGTAGCTTAAGTCAGACTTGGGAAAATAAGAACATGGATCAAAGAGCTATCAAAAAGCCTGTTCCTTCACTGTCTGGTCTTGCTTAAACTGCCCACTAGGATGCCAGTTAAAACTTGTCTAGAGTTATGCATCATCAACATCCATTTATTAATGTAAACTAGTGAAGTCTTTAAGTCCCTTTGTCATCAGTTGTTTCCATTTCAAGTATTTCAGATATCTACCTGGATTGACTCAGGAAAGCTATAGCCCGATAACCAATGTCCTTCCTATAAATGGCACCCTTGAAGTTTATGGTTGCTACTCCCTTGTTGGCTTCCTGCAGTGCTGTCATTAGATCCTCCTTAATAGCAGTTACTGTAAGGACTCTTCCTCCATTAGTCACCACTTTGCCGTCCTTCAGGGCGGTGCCTGCGTGGAACACCTCCAGTCCTAGTTCCTTAGCCTTAGAAAGTCCTGTGATCATTGTTTAAGAAAATAAATAATAATAGTAATTAAAAAAAAAAACAAAAACAAAAACAGAGATCATTAGAACATTTCTCTATTAAATTACAAATGAATAAATATTCACCAATTACACTCTCTAGAAGCAATCAAATTCAGTGTAGTCATTCTAAGGAGTACAAATAATTTCCTCAAAACTACGTTTCATGGAGAGATGAGTCTGCTGCTTGCACACTCAGAGACACAGAAAGGTATTTAACTGACACATCTGCATGTAACATCAGCTGGATTTTATACTTCACAGAGACCACAAAACATACCAGCATCAATATATAACGATAATATATATATAAGCCCAGAAGCACTTCACTGTAATACATGTTAAAACTTGCTACAAAACTTAACAATATGGTATGTAGATTTTAAAACACTATGGGTGCACTACTAAAAGTCTTTAATGTATGAAAATTCAGTTGACCCATAACCACAAGATCTTATATTTCTACGAATCTGCGTAAAAGAGAGACTGGAGAGAAAGTGGGAGTTTCTCTTCTGCAGTTTCTCTTGCTGTATTTACCTGTTATTTCCAAACCCTTTGGGTATGTTCCTGGATACCCTTCGCTAGCCATGACCACAGTAACAGCTGCACTGTCTTCAAACCAGACTGGCATGGAACTAGACAACTTTTTATTGATAACTGCTTGCATAACTTCATATAAATCACTTTTCATCAGTGGAAGAATTACCTACAAAATACAGATTAGCATTTTTTTTCATTTTCCTCGTGGAGCTTTAAAAAATATTACTGCAAATGTAAAAATGAGCTTTCATATATTGTATTTTCGCACATATATATGTATCATGCATAATCTATGTACCTTTCAAAAGATTTCTCCTTGGAGTTAATTTCTATGGATAAAAGAACTGCTATATACAGAAGGGGAAAGGTAGAGGCCAAAGAACCCTACTGTGCTCTGAAGAAGGGAAACAAAGAGTTTTGTTCCACCTGTCAAGAGGGAGTGGAAAAGGACATGTTCACTTTTTCAGTAAAGATGAAAAAAAAAAAAAAAAGAGCATTCAATTCCAGAAAAGATACAGAAGTACTGAGATTCACTCCAGCTTACCCCTGTAACACCCATATTTGAGTATAACCTGCTAAAATTTGGAATGGAACAAGCTACCAGACTTTCTATCTTGAATCAACAATCAAACATTTTAAATCCCAGAGCAATTAGCTAATTATTAACCTGGAAGTTAGTAAAGAATAATTGCAGACAGTATTAGATATTTCTCCTCCCATAATGATAAACTGTATGTACAAAATCACTCACCTGACATTCTGGGTCACCAAATCTGCAGTTAAACTCTAGAACTTTAGGTCCATCTTTAGTAAGCATTAACCCAGCATAAAGCACACCTAGAGTTGAAAAAAAATGCATAAAAATGATACAAACAATTCTATAAGTCATTTGTTTTTAATCTGCTCACAGTAGTGTTAAACAGGAAAACATTCAGTGTTCATTTGAAACTAGAATGTTAGTGCTTCAAAGGCTGTTCCTTCTGCTCTACTTCATTTAACAGTTAAGGAACAGGTATGGATTGATTTCAAAAAACTTCAAATTAAGTCACTGATGCTAAACCCCATTTCCAAGTAAATCAAAGTCATCTTCCCTAACTTGCAGTGTGAGTTAGGCCCATAAAGAGGACAACGTAAAAAAAGCTCTCTTTCAATTTATGAGTAAAAAACCAAAACTTTTATACATACCAAGATAGGGGACACCTTCTTTCCTCATGCCATCAACAGTCTTCTGAAGAACAGTTTCTCTTATTTTCAGCAGTAAATCTTCAGAAATCTAACAGAACAGGATTACATAACTGTTTTTAAAAAGTGAATGTGTGATTTTTCCTGTTGTGGCTTAGCGTATTGAAAAGCGAAGCAGAACACCTGGATGGCCTATTGCTCACTCCAACACATACTTCAAATAAGAGAAAGCTAATAATTTTTCCTTTCTCATCAGACTACATCCTACAGCATTAATACGACAGGTTGGATTTTTTTCAGTCACATTTCCATGCTTAGATCTACATGTGCAAGTAGTCCCACTGGCTTCACAGGAACAAAACACTTGCAAGACATACTGGCATTCAGATAAGGCCTTCCCATGGACAAATCACATATGGAAAGCACAGTGGTGACCTATTGTATTTTGTTAAATAAAATTAATAGCTTTTTAAAGAAACAAATCTGTCTATTTTTGAGATCCAAAGAGAAAAATAAATATCCATAATATAGCTACAGCAAGAATTCATCATTAGCTTATCTTGACAATAAACAAGAATGTGGTTTAAGCACTTAGTTCTAATGATGAATATTTCATAACACTGACTATCATAGAATAATTTAGGTTAGAAAAGACCTTCAAGATTATTAAATTCAACTGAAAAAACAAATCAAAATATGAGTTTTCAGAAATAAAACTTCCATCTTGATAATTAAAAGTGATTTGGTAGAAATAACCTCCATGGAAAAATGAATTATCAAGTTACAGGCCTTAAATGACTAAGTTTGTTTTAGACAACACATTCAATCCACAAGATCCCACTGCCTCCACTGTTCTATTTGCCATGGTAGAACTGAAAATCCAGATTGCTTTCAATGATAGAGCTGCAGTATGCTGCAGCGAGACATCATCTCACCACATTTTTACCTGAGGTGCTGGAGAATAAGCTCCCATCCCTCCAGTGTTAGGGCCTTCATCTCCATCCTTTAACCTCTTGTGGTCTTGAGCTGGGGGCATGGGAGCAATTGCTACACCATCAGTGAAACATAAGCACTGGAAAACAAGGAGAATAATTAAAATCCAAGCATATGACTAACGTATCATAAGTGCAAAAAAGAGAAAATCTGTTTTATTTTTGGCATTGCAAAAGAGGATAATCAAGAGTACAAATTCTGTCTCCGGAGTAAAGCAAGCCACAGTAATCAGAACACTTTCCTCTTTTGCTCAGGAATCATTGCGTCGGTTTACAAGACCTTCTTACAACAACCACATTTAGAATAGCATATAGAAAATTATAATGATAGTTACACTGAAATGAAATACTCAAAAGTGTAAAAAAAGCCTTTAAAATGCCCCATGGGGGAAGTTACTTCCTCCTTCCTCCTTCCCTCTGCTCTGGAAAGAAGGTATTACATTCCTTTGAAAACTTTCTTTTCCTTGTTGACAAAACTCCACTTGTTTTTGCATTACTTATAAATTGCTTAAATATGAGCTGATTTGGAGCTCAATATCTTCATAATAACACATCTGCTGGCATCTTATGTAACTGGATAATGATGCTCACTGTTTGGGTTTCTGACAGCACTACTCATAAAAACATTGTATAATGCTAATTAAAAGACAACTCAGGAATTCCCTGCAAAATCCAAAGTGTGAACATATGAACAGATGAAAAACTAGCCGTTTGTGGAAGATTAATTATTTTGACAGGTAAAGTGAGTAGTATTTTTTTCTTTATTGTGATCAGTCATCTTAGGAAAAATAATTTAATTTGCATGTGTACATTACTGTGTAACATTACAGGAAATGTGCATGTACCCTAGGGACAGCACATTTTTCAACAGAGACTGGAGATCTGGGTAACCCTTTAGACCCTCACAAGGTCAAGTCAATGAAGAAAGAATAAGGACGAGTCTGCAAATGTAATTCTTTCATATCAAGCAGGAAACTAGATTATGCAACGAGTGGCAACAGTTGAGATGATCGCTTACTTTACAAATGCCACCACCTCCAAGATCAAAGTTCACAACATCCAGTATAAGTCAATTGCGGCTCCAAGACTCAGGAACCTGAGATGGTATTTGGCTGTTCTACTTTGTGTGATGCCAGTGTCAGGTTCCCAAGCCAACTTAAAACAGAGCTCTAATTCTCCTCAAAACTGAGCTCTAATTCTCCTTTTCTCCTTTACACTCCACTATTTAAATGAGATTGATTTTTTCAATGAAGGAACTGAATTGTGTTTAAATGAAGGAAATGATCTCTCTACAGCTGCCAAGTAAATCAGTGATGTCCAAACATCCAGTAGCCTTTGGTTACAGGCTCTTCAGCCCTGGGTGCACTTCCACATTGCAGTATTTCTGGCAATGAAACTGATTAAAGAGTGTCCTGCCTGCACCTGTCTCGAGTTACTTGTTCCTGGGCACCAGAAGAGTTTAATGAACCCCCAAGTTACAGTTCAAAATGTTCTCTTAATTAGTAAAGTTGATTAAATTTTTTTTCATTTTCCTAACCACTCCTTCTGTTACTCTGCACTTTACCACAGTTACTTATATAAATTCATATGGGATTGGGCTAAAACCAGACCACAGAAAATATGCAAGTTGCTGTTGATTTCTTTGAAAAAAGCTCTTTGGGTTATAGCCCTATGAACAAGTAAGTACTACAACTGAATCAAAGGCAAACAGCAGTGAAGATGGAGGAAGAAGGAAGGGAAGGAACATCCTACACTGTCTTTTTATGTTTCATTTTTTTTTCCTCCTGTGGTAACAGCAGATTACTCCTTGAGCTATTTATTATTCATAATTTGAATTATTTTAGCAGACTACAGGAAGTTTGGTTCTTAACATATCTACCTTTAATTAATAAAATGGTATTTATAAGCAGGTAACCGTTTTTAACTTAAGTAATAAAATTTTTTACATCCCTGCTGTAGGTACTTGTCTGATGTTTTCTAAATAACTTGAAACAAGTACAATCTAAGTGCTACAGTGAGATGCATACTTACTGAAACTTCTTCTCCCTCAAGGAGTTCTTCAACAACAACAGTTTCCCCAGCTGTGCCAAAACTTTTATCCTGCATTAAAAAGTCAATCTCTTCAGTTCTGTGTCTCAGTCATTTTATAACAGTCAAAATACAACAGGAGAACTAACACAGCAAGAAAGATGTTCATCTTTTAATAAGTGCAGACATTAGCTTGAATATTTACAAGTTGCAGATCATAGGTACAACTTTCTGAGTAATTCCACTTGCTCTACCTGCTGAAATTTGCACCCACAATACTGAGGGAATGGCAATGACTGACAAGTCTGTAACCTAATCTGACTTTTTACATTACAAGAAAGTGTAATTGTATAGAATACATTGGATGAGGGGCTGTATTTTTATATTCCAGTGCAAGGTTTCAACACTGTATATTTACCCAATTAAGAACCACAATAGTACAGTGATAACATCATTTTGTATAAGGACAGCACAATAAGTTTTTTTTTGTTCAAGACAGAACAAGGGGACCACAGGTTAAGATTTGTCCAATAACCACACCACACACCAAATTGTGACTGTAGACTATATGTTTTGGCCCTTGAAATACAAGTGTTTCAGACAATGTCTCATATAAATCAACATTGCACCACTGAACTGTAAGATGCTATGCTGCAGACAATGGCTGAGAACCTGATCTGTACGTCTCATTCTTCAGCTCTATGTTCCTGACTGTTCAGATGGAACTGCTTCATTTTGGCTCTCTTCAGATTTTGATGCTAAACATCCTAACTAAACGTATGATTAAATTGAAATAATTCCACAGCAATTTTACAACACATGTAAGTGCTGTGTATCGGAAGTTTTAAAGCTGATGTTGCATGTCAAGATACAGCTTAAATGCAGTGTAAATATTAGAGCACTGTAGCACCTGCTTTGTTTTCACAGAATCTAACGATGTAAACAAATTAAAAGCAATCCACACTGAAATAAATGCACATCTTCAGTAAAAGCCATTTTATTTTAATCTACATGTACTATGCCTAGAAAGAGAACTCTGCTTCAAGTAATAAATATAACACAGCTTCATAGCTGTCCAAATAATGGGCAAAATATTTGAGTTCTGCTAGACTAATTCTTATTATTTGGAAATAATAATAATAAAGAAGCATCTCTGAGATTTTGACATGGCTAACAACTTCTTTTTGTGAGAACTCTTCCAATCAGTGCTTGTGCATTTCTACTCACCTGCATTATTTCATTAACAGCTTTACAGGCTTCTTCTTTGTTTGATGCCACAATTACTCCTTTGCCAGCTGCCAGGCCACTAGCTTTTACAACTAAAGCAGGGAAGTTTGCACTTTAAAGACAGAGAAGAGAGATTCAACAGTGAACACGATATTCCAGATATACATTCTGAACATGCCAATGGTTGAGAAAACAAAATACTCATCAGAATTATGGCAAAAGTTTTGCATTACTGAGCAACAGACAAATAAATTCCGGAATTCTCTTCTTATGCTGTGCTGAGGATTTCTGCTTCCTGATTTTTTGCCACTAAATTTCACTATGGTTCTGAAAGGTTGCTGTTCTTGGAATAGTTTAATATTGTAGCAATGTTTGGTCAGCTGGATTTTTTTCTGAGAAGTAGATCACTATTTGCTGAGTACGCCCACAATGCAGAATTTATATTCATGGAGACAAGTACAAAAAATATAGAATGTACTACAACTTTCAGATTGGATTTCAGACTTTCAGATGAATTTCCATAGTCCACAATCTGAAAAAAAAAATAAAAACTTCTACCATATTCACCTACAGACTGAAGACTGAACTTTTAATTTTCATTAAAGGAGCAATGAATAAGGAACTGTTAAATTATTAATGAAGAGAGATAGACAGATTATCATTTAAAAACTCTGTAGATGTTCTATCACAGCTAAGAGTATTGATGGACTAGTAATAATTTGTTTTGGATAGCTGGAACACTGTATACTGCTGAGGAAAAAAAAAAAACTGTACCAAGAATATTACCTGTTAATGAAGCTACAGGCTGCTTTTGGATCAGTAAAAGATTTCCACCTTGCAGTTGGGATCCCATGACGGTCCAAGAAGGATTTGGTAAAGCTCTTACTGGACTCCAGCTGAGCTGCCTTTGCTGTTGGACCGAAGCATCTCACTCCAGCTGCTGTCAAGTCATCAACAATTCCTAAAAACACCAACACAAATTGTTTTTTCAAATCACCGAATGATTTGTAAGTCATGTGGCTCAAATCTACAGACACATTAATTTGTTAGAACAGGTATGCAGGAGTTTTAAGCCATATTTATATTTACTCTGTATCTTTTTTACAAGATGGGCCTTACATGTATTCTTCACTTCAACCAAGACCAAGTAACTGCAGTATTTAGGGTTAAGAAGCTGAAATTATCACTGTTTAGTTTTACTTTTTTTTTTTTTAAACAAGCTACAAATTATTATTATGATTTCAAAGAATGAAAATTCCATTGGAAAACCAATACTCTACTTGAGTTTCTTATATGGAAACACTTGACACCTGTTTCATTAAACTCAAGCACTTCGAAAGAAATTGAATAGTGAAGGATATTTTAACTGTTGTTTTTCTCACATAATACTCTTTGAATTTTATTTTCATCACAGCACAATCCTGAATTCCAGCGAAACTGACACAGAAGATTTGTTTCTTTTCCTGCTAGAGATGCTCAGATACTGTTGAGTGGTGGGAAAAAGAAAGCTATCATTTTTAGTTTTTTTTTTCTTACCAGCAGCAAGAGGAACCTCTGGACCAACCACAACCAGTCTGATCTCCTGATCTCTGCAGAACTGAGCAAGTGCAGCATGATTGCTGATTGAAACAGCTGTCAAAGACAGAAAAGTGTGGTAAGACTGCATTCACTACTGTTACTTGGCACTTACTTATCATATAACCATAAAGAAGTGTTTTCACAAGTCTCACATTCTTGAATGGCAAGTCACTGTGAATCTGGAATAGAGGCATGCACTAATATATAAGCAGGCAGAAAGACACATGTACACATAGTTATAGGTACTGTAGTTATGGGAAAAGATCTATAGGGAAGTTACAAAGATCCATATGACAGTTACATTTCTATAAACATGCCCTTATAACGTGGTAATTCTTGCAATGCCAAAAACTGTGTAAACAAAAAGAAGTTTGCAAGAAAGACCAAAATGTCACATCTCTTGATAAAAAATTTACGCAAAGGCAATGCGTAATGCAAGTTCCACTACTTTATCAAAAAACAAATAAAGCCAAGGTCTGCAGAGGACTGTACATGAAATCACTGAGAGTCGAAATGCTGTGAGCATGGCCCGGGAGAGATTGGCTGCCTTATAGGGAGGAAACTGACACACCACAGTACAAATCTGCAAGTGGAATAAAGGGCAGATCCTCCCTGGTGCTGGAATACTTGCAGTTTTGTCTGTGAAGTCATGCTAGAGACCACAATGGCAAATATGTGCAGACGTATGTGAAGATCTGATGTCCTCTTCCAGTCAGTTGTCAAGGAAATGGAGGGCAAGAAATGAAAAGCAGTGATAAGGCACCTTCTGTTAGACATATCTCCACAACTGTGTTGGCACCCACTTTGCTTCTGCCATCCCATATGAATAAATTCCCCCCTTTCACAAGAGAAGCTATTACTTCTAGGAAGACATACAAGCAACTACCTGAAACCTATCTTTCAACTGTAGATTTACCCCATTTAGGTGAGTGCTGGGGAGTAACAGATTAAATGCTAATAAAAACTACCTCCTTGATAACCATGCAACAGTTCAATTTCTTTGTTCCACCAAGATTTGTAAGTAAGGGATGAAAGGCCTTTGAGACCTCTGGGCGATTTATCCCAATTGACTTCTGTCTCACAAGAGAGCAAAACCAAAAGCAAAACACACTTGGCTTTACAGTACTGGTTAACATAAAGGTCAGTATCACCTTTCAGTCTCATGTGGCTGTTGTGAAAGAAGTTCAAGAACAGCAGATCCCAGCCAAAGAAAATGGGACTTCTGGTGAGCATCTGAAGAGGATCAGTCCCTGCTCCCCTGAGATCTAGCTACACGAAACGGGACAGTGAAAGAGCCTGCAAGGTGACTGTGCCTGTCATCCCTAATTGCCTAGCCCCAGGCCTCAAGTACAAGTAATATGAGCAGTGAACGTGGTACAAGATTTACACTGCGGAGAAATAAAGAAAAAGTCAAATACAGAAAGGAATTAAGTCACACTGTTAAGATATAATTTTAACTTTTCCTCTAATCACAAATTTCCTCATGATGTAAACTGAAGGGAGACACCTTTGTGGCAGCATTTTCTTTCTCAGAATGACAGCTAGACAAACATTTCAAACCAAACGGAAGGAACTTGGAGTTTCAAAGCCAAAGCTTTTCAGTTAAGAGTATTAGTTAGCACGAGAGCTAAAATGCAGTGTTGTCAGGATGCAAAAATCTATTCACAGACACATATATGTATATCTCAAAATTCAGCATGCCATTCTGTACGATTTTGGCACCAAATCTGCACTGCTAGTTAAGTATAAATTGAATATAAATCTATATTTAGCCACTCAACCCAAATCTGTCTGCACTGTCAGGAAAGATTACTGACTCAAATTAACCATGAAAACTTTTTTGTGACATTAATAAAGGCAACATCTGTACAATTAAAGTTTATTTATAGTTTTAAGTTCACCTTCATATGTTTCAGAAATCACCTGAGAACGACAGCTGCAATACTAATAAAGGAAATCTCATGAACTATAAGGCAGGATAAACTTTCAGAGCCAAATTTTGATTATACCAAAAAACAGAAACAATGGTAGCAGTTTCACAGACACTGCTGCTCAGGCTTATACAATATAATAGGGCTCACACACTCCTGTAAATGTTTTGTATTTTTTTCTCTCAGTAAAAATCTAGGCTTCAGTACTACAATTAAAATGCCTGAGTAGATAAGACAAATTATTCCCTTTCAGTCAAAAATAAAAGTCAACCTCTTTACAAATTCTAGATTCTTCCTGCCTCCCAGCTGGCTGAGAATGTCTTTCCTGAAACACATATAAGGACGCTGCCTAGAAAAAAAATTTAATACATGTGGTAGATTTCATGGACCTGGCTCAAGCATTATTATGCACAAGTTCAAATATTTTGCATTGCTGGAAGTTCAGTGTATTTTATGCAATAACAAAATGCAAGAAAAGTGCAGTAGTTTTTAAAAACCAAACAAACTGGAATGAACATTCATGAGCCATAGAGGCTGGCACCAACTCAAACTAGCATAAGCACAAAGATTTACATATATATATGTGTATATAAAGATCTTCTGGGACTAGAAGGAAACCTAAGAACATGACTTTCCCGTCCTGCTCTTTCTTGGCCTCTCTCCTGTGAGATCAAACAGCACAAAAAACTATGATGCTGTGCATGCTCAAAGAAATGATGGACAGGGTTACTTAAACTTCCTGTAATTAAGCATTCCAGTGGAATTAAATTTTATAATTATCTGCTGTGTAAGAATTTGACATGAGATGGTAAAAAAAAATGGTAAAAATAAAATATTTTGCTCATATAAATATAAAAGTAAGAATTGGAAGCTTATAATTTGTGTTCACATGTACACTATGTTAATTTTAATT
The DNA here is from genome assembly GCF_038088225.1 of Cyrtonyx montezumae. Lineage (NCBI taxonomy): Eukaryota > Metazoa > Chordata > Aves > Galliformes > Odontophoridae > Cyrtonyx > Cyrtonyx montezumae. The sequence continues at coordinate 59,806,887 of NW_027072034.1, read as the reverse complement.
CTGTATGTTATCATGTGTTTTCAGGTGGAAAGTTAAGTTGGTTGCTTAAAGCACGTTATTCAGGATCTGGTATATAAAGAACAGGAATTTCTGAGTAATTATCCCTATTTGCACTGATTCGCTTCCAGGCGAGCACCTTAGACAAGAACTGTTTCAACACAGCATGTAATTTTTGATGTAATTTTGGATTTGAAAAACCTTAAACCTGATTTTCAAAACTGATTATGAACAGCTTCAGTTACAGCTGTCCAGTTACACCCAGCCAGTCAGAGCTTACCACATTAAGGCTGGAAGCTCAAAACAGGCAGTCAGTACTAAAAGAAATGTTTAAGAATAATCCTAACTTCCTAAGATGGCTAAAACAGAGACAAATCTTTCTAAGGTTGACCTTTTCAGAGGTGAAAGTATTTTCATGCAAGGTTGTAAGGATCACAGCCTCACTGCATTTTTGGGAACTAAGCAGTGCTTCATACCCAAAGCAGTGCGCTCTGCCGCTGTCCCAGAGGTGCTGGTGTTTGCTGCAGACACTTTTCAGCTGTTCACCAAACAGCTGGTGAACTGCACTGCATATCAAGACAAGCCATCAGCCCTCCCCTGTGAGGCTGCTGGGAGGCAGGAACCATTACCCCTATCCCAAGATACACTTTTGTAGGAATTTACAGCAGGAAGATGGAGTTCTGGCTGCATACCCTACTCCAAAATCCAATGAATTAGCTAACGAAACTGAGATAACAGTGGTTGCTGCAAGAGGCTTCACTGAGATACTTACTCTTAGCTGCATCTGTATGATCTTACGTGTTCAAAACCTTCAAACAATAACAAACCTTTCACATTAACAGATAAGACCAATTAATGAAATAAGTTTAATTAATGGAATAATTTATTTACTCGGTTATCAGATTTTAAAACTTGTTACCTGTATTTGAAATTTTTCCATTGTTGGCTGTCCCTGCATTTCCAGGAGCAACAAATACTTGCTTAACATGTGGGGACTGAGCCAGCTTCCAGGCTAGTGCATGCTCTCTCCCTCCACTGCCGATCACAAGCACTTGATCAGCCATTAGTCTGCACAAAAGCAAACACAAGCAACATTGCCAGAGTTAGAAGCGTGAGGTTAGGAAAGCAAGGGCTTCACAAAGTGTAATGTTGGGTGCATGGAACTCTGAGCAGAGCTGAATGTCACTTTGTTTCAGGCAATGATGTTTCTACTGGGGATTTGGGTTTTTTTTTATTAAAAAAAAAAAAAAAAAAGTACCTGGAAAGGCATAACTGACTTAATTAGGTGTGATAGAAAATAAATGTCAAATACTGAAGTAACCCACAGGCTATCTTGTTTTTCTTTCATCAGACTGGCAACTGTTTGGAGTTGTACTGAAGTCTGTGATATAGAAAAAAACTTCATGACTGGCCAGGCTGCGATTTCTAAGTTATACACATTTCTGGTGAATCCAAGCCTGCAAAAGACAATGTCCTTTGTGTTAATTAATCATATTAATTGTATCAATATTGTCGGACAGTAGCAGAGAAATTGAATTGAAATCTGAGACATTTTGGTGGAAACATCAGAAAAATGTCTAAATACTTCATGAAAAGGAAAGGTTAAGAGCAATGAGACAGGGCGACCAGCTCCACTCTTAACAGAATGAATCACAGAATCCTTAGAGTTGGAAGGGACCTCTGAGGGCCATCTAGTCCAACCCCCCTGCAATGAACAGGGACACCACAGCCAGGTCAGGGCCTGATCCAGCCTCACCTTCTAAGTCTTTGGGGGCAGGGCATCAACCACAACACTAGGCAACCAGAATGGGGAAGCAGAGAGCTAACACACATTCACCTTGGGATTGAATGAGTCTTATAGGTTGTTCAGAGTCTTAAAAGGCACAGTTCAGTTAGTCTTTGCCTCTTTTATGAAAAGTTTACCTCTATGCATATTCTCTACATATTTATTGGTATAAGTAACCTCCAAATTGCCATCCCTGAAATGTTACCACGTAACTAGCATGGGAATAGAAGATTTCACTAACGCTGGAAAAGATCACTGGAATTCAGAAAGTAGTAAATGAAATAAGTACGTATTTATTTACACGGAGTTTATTAAAAAGCAAAGGCAAATTCCCTATGGTTCTCGAAGAATAAGCTGCTTTAGTCACATTAGTCCAACTAAGCACACAAAACACACGCAGATGATGACACTGAGGTTGAGGTCGGAGTTTTATCAGCAGAAGTCAAGGGGTGCCTGGAGAAGCCATTCAGTGAGGCACGCAGTGAGCAGCTATACATAGGCATCTGGTCCCAAACCCAGGGGTAGCATTCACTACTTCCACAAAGTAATCTACAAACTCTATATCATAACACAGGCAAAATAAAGAACTAAACACACAGAATGATTTCAAGCATTCCAAGTGATGAAAACAAATGCAGCTTTGTGTGGAAACTGGCATGATTTACTTTGAAAACTTCGCAATGACAGCGAAGTAGAGCAATGTGCCTCCCTGCTGCACGAATCACCTCCCCTTGTTCCAGGGGAGGGACGCGGCCTTGATAAGAGCCTTAGCCCCACGCAACACTCAGCCTCCTTGTTGCAACACCGGCACACGTAGTGCCTAACCCTTGGTCATTGGCCCTTGACCCATGCTTGTCAGTGTGTGCAGAGCCCTCCAAGGCAGGTGTGGGGGAAGGCCTCACACCACTGCTGGAGCACACAGAGGTGGCAGCTTCCTTTGGGATCAGAACTCCTGTGGAAGGGAGAGAGAGGGCTAACACAATGTACATCCTCAGCATGAGGGGAAACAGACCTCCCAAAACCAGATTTCTGAGGGAAAAGTGATCTTACCAGAGGCAGAGCAGATGTTCAGTCTATTGATGGGGTAAGGCATGTGCTTCTCCCCCAGCTCAGCTGGTAGTCAGATAGCTGATTCCCACTTTAGGAACTGCCCAGATAGCCCTGCAGAAACCCAGCTGTCCTGAGAGCCTGGACTCTGCAGGAGATGGCTTCTGCTCTAAAGGCATGTGCAATGCACACACTGAGCTGGTTATTAAACTCAAGTCCTCTGTAACACATTTCAGCCCCCATACATTTTAGAAGGCACTCCCATGCCATTTCTTTATCTATTTTAACCCATTAACAAAGGAATGATTTGTTCAGAGAATGATCATTTTAGGCAAAACATCCGATCAAAATTAAGACAAAAGAAACATGAATAAAACGACAAAATACAGACAATCAACTCTGAGTTTTTAACAATGTACTAAATACATTAGAATTAAAATTTAAGTGCAATTTCAGGTTGGAGGAGACCAATAGCTTTCTACTAAAATGTTAGACAAAATACATATTGCAGTTGCAATAATGTATGCTTTAAAATAAGAAAAAAATACCCTGGAGTAAAAATTAACAGTTATGAGAAACTATTTGAGAGGCAAAGTTACAGTAAATCTCTTTGATATTACAAGTTAAGCAAAAAAAACCCACTATATATATATATATAAGAATAAGAGGCTGGCTACATTGAAGGGATGTGTTAGATAAAGACAGTAACCTAGGGCAAAAAAGAATAAACATAATGTAGCAGACAGCTGTCCTCCACTTAATCCAGCAAGGGTGTTTTTAGTGCAGTTCACAGTCATCATTAAGCAGTAACACTAAGTTGAAATATACATGACAGCTTCCTTTTTGCAGGTGTATCAGAATGGAATGCAGAGTTCCAAACCAAAATGGAGAACATACTTACACTATCCTATGTGCTGCTGGTCTGAAGAAAGTAATGCTCAGGAGTTCAGGAATGAAAAGAGAAAGGAGAAAAGCAGCCTCTAGTTAAAATGTAGTGTCCTGCTCCAGTATTACCGCCCCACTGATAACACTGTATGCCTAGCCATTGGACAGGTCATTCTAGGTGGGAAAACAGAACAGAAACTCATATATAAATGGCTGAGAAATGAGCAGCAAAAACTTTACAGAGCATTAGCAGCCCACTTTGCTGTTCCTGCATATTCAGAATAGATTCTGCCTCTCTCAAATTATTTTTGCAGTTGAAAAATATTCACTGATCATAAACATTCTCTATTTAGAAATGATGCTGTGCATACTCCCATGTATATCAACAGTTTGGAAGAATATGATGCATGATGCACATTCATGCTTCATTAAGACTCCTGCATAAAAATAGCAGGAAAGGCATCAAGATTCATTGAAACTGCTCTCAGATGAAGAAACTCACCCTACTGACGAATCAATCAAATAATCCTTTTTCTTTCCTAAAAGTAGCATATCCTAATAGTTGTCAGCCAAAAATAATATATATATATATATAACACACACACACACACACATATATATAACACAACATAAAATTGTACATGGGGGCAGTTAAATGGAATAAACCACATATCATACATTCTAAATGAAATGTAATGATTCTGCAATAAAATGTGAGAAAAAAAAAAAGTGTTTCAGTCATCTGTTTTAGTTGCAGGAACTCAACTTATCTGTGCATCTCCCAAATGGAATCCTATCAACTTTAGTTTAGGGATGCAGCTTGACAAGAACTTCTTCTGTTGTCAATTTCAGTTTAGTGGGCCCAAATCCAGTAGTGGCAGCCTTTCTTTTTCACATTGATTGTAAAGATGCAGTTAGGCCCTCCACTACACAGCAATATCATAAAATCATAGAATTCCTAGAATTGGAAGGGAACCTTAAAAGTTAATCTAGTCCAATTTCCCTGCAATGAATAGGGACATGCACAGCTGTATCAGCTTGAAAAGGTCCTGGCAGAGCTTCACCTTGAAAGTTTCTACAAAGCAGCAACCACATCACTGTGCAACCTGTTTCAGAGCCTCAGCACTCTCACTATAAAAGACTATTTCTTCATATCCAACCTAAATCTCCCCTTTTTACGCTTGAAGCCACCTCCCCTTGTTCTGTCATCACAGACCCTGCTAAAGACTCTGTCCCCTTCCTTCCTGCAGCTAGCTCCCGTTTAGATACTGAAAGGCCGCTATCAAGTCACCTTGGAGCCTTCTCTTCTGCTGGTTGAACAGTCCCAGCTTTTTCAGCCTGTCCTTTACCGTTTTTGTGGCACTCCCCTGGATGCACTCCATCAAGTCCATGTCTCTCCTGTACTGAGGACTCCATATCTGGACACATTACTCCAGGTAAGGCCTCACCAGTGCAGGATAGAGGGGCAGGATGACATCCCTCCACCTGCTTGCCACACTTCTTTTGATGCAGCTCAGGATATGGTTGGCTTTCTGGGCTGTGAGGGGACATTCCTGGTTCATGTCCACCTTGCCATCCACTAGTACCCCCAGGTATTTTTTGGCAGGGCTGTGCTCAATCATTTAATCCCCCAGCTTGTATTGACAAAGATCTTAAAGAGTATTGGTCCCAGCACTGATCCCTGGGGACACCGCTCAACACTGATCTCCATCCCGACATTGAGCCACTTGACCACCACTCTCTGGACTTGATCCTACAGCCAGTGCTTCGTCCTCTGAACAGTCCACCCATCAAACCCATATCTTTCCAACTTGGAGAGAAGGATATTGCGGAATACATTGTCAAAAACCTTACAGAAGTCCAGTAGATGACATCAGTGGCTCCTCTATTGTCCATTGATGGAGTGATACCATTATAGGCCACTATGCTGATCAAACAGGATTTGCCCTTGGTGAAGCCATGCCGTATGTTCTCCAAAGTATTATGTACCTCCCTGTCAGGGAATCAAACCTTGGTCTCCCACATAACAGCTGGAGATACTTAGCAATATACTTACGAGGAATTGTACGTATCTGTCATTAAAAATGAAAAATTCCAAGAGTGACACTTTTTACTTTGTCATTAATCCAGGAGTAAACAATTCATTTTCAAATAACCAAATGCCATCCACAAACTAGATCATTTCTTCTATGATAATTACCACACGCAAACTCCCTAAGCTATACCACAGTACCACCCGTCCCCCTCCAAACAGATTTCTGTCATCAATTCAGCCAATAATCCAGGCACTGAAAACAAAGAGATGGGACAACAGAGATGGGCAGAAAGAGCTAGATGACAACACCTGCTTTTTAAGCTGCAGCAATCTACTGCATCACTGCACATGTAACGTTTAACCTCACCCACTATCTAATTAAAAGCTGCAATACTTGAACTTTCCAACACTGGGACTGTGATAACCTGATGCAGGCAGTCAGGTTTCTTTATACAAAATATATGGTCCAAATCTGCAGTATCTTAACTCCAACTTTTCCTAGTGGAAAAGTTATAAAACAGCTATAAAATGGTTCAGCAGTGATAGCATTTAGTTCGAATACACAGAATTCAAACCTGGCATCATCAAGCCCATACCTCTCACTGCCTGAAAAAAAAAAAGCTCTTCTCATCAAACCTTAGACTAAAGGAAAAAGCTTTATGCACAAAGATCTCAGAACATAGAAGGAAAGCTTCCAGCTGGCCTTCTCAGTGAACCTTTGTCAGCTTCTGTACCCTGTTCAAACTTGGATAAGAAAATACAAGCAGAAATGTGCAGGCTATAGGTTGATCTACCGGTGTTTCACAGATGGCTTGTGCTGGTCCTTGCTAATGCAGCCTTGCTATGGGTCCCACTCTCTTTTCCACCTCCAGCGTCTTGCCTGGGTGCCAAATGTGTGCAGTCACAAAGATCAGAAAGCCAATAATGCTGGAAAACTAACACCAAAATAGTAACTCAGAAAAGTCATAATTACAAAAAGGAAATGAACAGGACCCTAAGATCGCTTGATTAATGTTCAAGGAGCCACAACACCCCTGGTAACAAACACCACTTCACAGTGCACCTCCTCACCTAACTGCCCGTTTCACCTTTTGCCCCAGCCTGCTTATAGACACAGGGACAGTCACACCAGGGAATCAGACCTGGGTGGGGAAGAGGATGTTTCTAAAAGGGATCAATTTCCAGAATAAAGTCACAGCGCCAATTGTGCAGGCAGCTCTGCTGGTGTGATGCAAGGTATTGAGACAAACAGCCACAATGCCTCAACAGGCAGAATTGACAAAACACAATGCAGCTGCAAGTTTAAAATAGGATAGCATGTGGCTTGTACTTGTGGAAACCGATACTGCCTTTGAGCTATAACATTTAATTTCCTCAGATTTCAATAACTTATTTTGCTGAATATTTCAGTTCAGCAATCTCCAAAATCAGGTTCTTCACTTATGATTCACTTCTGCCCCCCCAAAAGCCTGCAGGAATAAACCATGGATCTTCCATGGCCTGAACCAAGTACCTTTGAGACAGGTGCTATCCTCCAAACAGCTGGATTGCATATTTCCTAGGAAAACCATTACCAGGTATCTCAATACTACAAATAAGAAGTTAATGGGGTTGTTGTTCTCCCTGCCCCAAGACACTAAATTTGGATGACTGGGACTGCGAAGAAGCCGAAAGCCCTCCATGTTTCCATAGAGGTCTGGAAATATATATATACATATAGTATACTAGGAAATACTGGGCAAGAACCAGAAGGGACAGGGAGGCTGAGGTAAGGAATATCCTTTCTGTTTTGACTATAAACAATGAAGTATGTACTCAGTATGCTCATTAATTTCAGGCTTCCACTAGACAGATTACCAGAGGAAAATAAAAAAAGACCAATACTGAAGTTGGTTGGTGAGCCCCCCGCTTTGCAAACACCGAAGCTAAAACTAAAGTCAGACAAAGTCCACTGCAAGAAAAGTCAAAAGTTGAATATTTACTTTAAAGCAAATATTTCACCACTTTTTTCTGAAGCCAAACAGAGGGAAAAGCGCATGAGGAACAACTGCATGCACTTTAAAATAACTTAAACTGCGGCACATTCAGCAAAGTTAGGTAACAAGTGCTCCCAAAGTACACTGGGAGAGGAGGCAGGCGTTTTAAACGAAAATGGGACAACCAGCAGCAGCCACCGCTTCACAGCGCTCCTTATCGCAGCGCGTGGGTGAAACGCTCGGCTCCTGACAGGGGCCAGACCCCGCCATTTTGCATCGCGGGCAGCGGGAGCACATGGCCCCTCCGCCGCCGCCTCGCCCCTCCGCCTCTCCTCGGCGGTCAAGGCCCGGCCGAGCAGGCGGACCCGCAGAGCGGACTGCCCGCACGGCCCGCGCCGCGCGGCCTTCTGCAGAGGGAGAGAAACACTTACTTTCTTCGGGGGGATTTTAAGGATGGGGAAGGCATGCTCCGCCGCGCCGCCCAAAACTACAGTACCCAGGGGGCGTCGCGTGGGGCCGGGGCGGGGGCTGAGAAGGGAAAGGAAAACTGTGGTTCGGACATCAAGGAATGGGCTTTTGGTTTTAACTTCTTAGCGTCTTAGATATTATGGAAATATCTTCGTCCCCGTGTCGGCGAGCTACTGGGTCCAGCAAGTGAGAGATCCACCTGAGAAGCCGTACTTAGGCGGAGATGAATGTATGGTTTTGCCTCGGGAGTGTGGCTCCAGAGTGCACTAATTAGGAGGATGAGTTTGTCTGTATGCCCTCTCAGCTAGAAATGCCCTAAACAGCTTTAAGTGCAGGATAGGAGCAACCCTTAGGTCTGTATTAATGCAACCAAAGAGCACTAGACAACTTTTAGTCAATTTGACCCTTAGGTTTGTTCTCCCCAATGTCAAAACCTCATTTTCTTTGAAATTAGCTTATGAAATACAGATTTTATAAATATTATTTACATGTTGTAGCACAACTTTGGTTCTTCTTTCAAAAGGAACGCAAATAGATACTTTTTAAACTAGCGCTGACAGCATCAGAACTGCTTATGGGCAAAGTATCCTAAGGCTTGGTTTGCAAACTGAATGCAAAATGTATCAGGAACAATATCTCCGGTTGTGACAAGTTCCACGAAAGGCTTCATTTAAAAGACAAATCAGCACCTATCTGAGTGAAGGTGTATAACTAAGGATGTTTTTCTGATTTATCAGCAAATAAAATAAAAAAGGAGTGATTATTTTTCCTATGAGGCTGTGGATCCTCCTATCTGCCAATAGTGATGTTTGTAGTTAGTGTTTTCTGTTCATTTTTAGGCAGCCAGAGCGAGAGACACAGCATTCATTAAAATCTCTGTTTTCTGTTGTGCTCTACTCCTTTTGAGAGGCCTACTCTGATGGGGCTATCTGTGCAGTTAAACTACTTTGAAGAAATTAACTTAGTTGAGAAGGGCTCCATTCCTGAAGACCATCCACATGAGGGAAATCTAGATACGTGAAACAGATCGAGTGAAGCATTTTCACTCTTTAGCTCATTGAATATCAGAAATATCAATAATACCTAAATTATATTAACGTCGCATGGCATGAAAGGTTACCCTTATTTGCAAAAAATATAACTGCTTTGTGTTATAACTCAATATACAAGTAAGCAAATCGATCCAATTACCAAACCCATTATTTTTATAATGTTCATATTAAAGCAGGCCACTTCCCAGCAATACTCAATAAACAGCAACTCTGCTAATCAAGGGTCTTGTTATTAAACCATATTAAATTGTAAGCTGACTCGAATAGGAACCCCTGCAACCATTAAGTTTCCCCTAAGTTTTGAGGGGTTTTTTATATTATTTCAGGTAAACTAACCTGTTCGGTTACAACTTCGGGGAATGAGAAGGAAACCTACGGGGGTGAAATGGTGGGGGTCTTCCAGGACCGCGGTGTTTTAAAGGACTGAGAATGGCAAAGCGGGATCTGTACACACGTTTACTCAAGAACTGCTTTAGGAGCGGCAAGAGGGATCCCCAGAACGTCTCAACCCCAGCAAAACCCCTCAGACGACACACAGCTTTCGGGTGCTCTTTACTCACAATGAAAAGGGCATTCCCCTCTCTTTTCTTTGTTCCTTCTCCCCCCTCCCCATCCCGCGGGGCGCCCGCCGCCAGCCCCCGGAGCACATGTGCGTGTCACAGCCGAGCTGCCCGGCCCGGCGGCGGAGGGGGAGGGCTCCTTTCGCATGGAGCCGCTCGCTGAGTGAGGACAGCGCGGCGCCGGGCCGTGTGATGCAGCACTCGTGCGCGGGCAGGCCCCCCTGCTAGGCGCTGCCTGCGCGCTACACGCGGGGCGGCGGAGGCGCGGGGCTTGGCCCCGCTCCATGGAAACCAATGGCATCGCTCCCACCCACCCCCACGGGCCCCGAGCCCGCCGGCTCGCACAGCCACGCGCCTCAGCCCACCATGGCCCCAACGCCGCCGCCGCCGCTCGGGCCCTCGACGAGGTGAGTGGCTGCGAAGAGGAGGCCCGCCCGGCTCTCGCACCCGGAGGCGACCGCCATCGCGACGGGGGGGAGCGCGCGGGGAGGGTTGTGGGGGGGGTGCGTGGGGGTGGGGGAGGGTGTGCTACGCGAGGGGGGCATGGAGCGCGGCCATCACGGAGCCCTCCGCCGCCCCCCTCCTCGCCGCTCTCCCCGGCGGCCGAGGCGCGGCGTTGCGGTTCGCGAGCTGCGAGCGGCCGACACCGGGCGGTGGGGAGTATGGGGGGGTGCGCGCCTGTGTTTGTGCGGGGGTGTTCTGCGTGGCAGCGTTTAACGGTTACGTTAAACGAATAATCGTTACGGCCATTGCACGGCGGGGGGGAGGAGGGGAAGGCAGGGCCTGGGCCGCTCGTCGGGGCTGTGCTGATCGGTGGGGTCGAGAGGGGGAACCGTTGGCGGGCTGAGGGGGGTGGGGGGGAGGAGGGAAGGGTAAGAGCACCAACATGGCGGCACACTACCGCCGGGGGGAGGGGAAACGGCGGACTTCACTGAGACACGAGACAGCGCCCCCGCCCCCCCACACCGGAAGCCAGACGGGGCCCTGCCGCTCTATGGTTTTTGCCGAGTGCTAGAGCGGCCCTGCGGGAGCCCGCTGCAGCCCGCCCCCGTGTGCGTTACGTCCTGCCGTGAGGGCAGCCAATAGCGTGAGGGCACACGGCGAGCGCGTCAGGGGGGGCTTTCGTCCGCCCGCTGCCGCGGTGCATTGTGGGATATCGGAGGCCTCGCTTCTCGGCAGGAAGGAACGGCGCGCGGGGGGGCCGGCGCGTTAACGCTGTCATGGCGACTAATATCGAGCAGATCTTTCGGTCTTTCGTGGTTAACAAATTCCGGGAGATCCAGGAGGAGCAGCAGCAGCAGCAGCAGCACGGCGGGTAACGAGCCGCGCCGGGGCGGCGGGGGAAGGAGGAGCGGCCTAGGCCGCGATCGCGCCTGGGCCTAGCGCGGAAGAGGGAGGGCTGAGCGGTGCGCGGGCTCCGCCTCGGGACGGCGGGAGGCGGACCGGGCCTGGGGCTCGCACGGGTCGTGTTAGCTGCGACGTGGTGGGATCTGGTGGGCTTGCGGTCTTGCGAGCGTCTTCAGCGAAAGCAGCCGAGAGGGAGAGGGGCGGGCGAGTGGTATCTTCCATTTCCACGGGCGAGATTTCTGCGTTGACTTCACGTTTGTGAACGGATGGGAAAAGGCGAGCGTGGTTTGTTCGGTTTGTCTTGCTGTTCTGATTCCTTTTAATTTCGCCCCATTGTTTTTCACAGCCTTATCTCAGAAAGCAAGCAAAATGTGCTAGGAAAGATTGTGTGATGGGTACTTTGTGATGGGAGTTGAGGGGCCTGTATAGCTGGTATCATAAAGCGTGGGGCTTTACTCGTTATAGGACACATTTTGCTGTCTTGTGCGTTGTATTGAGTTGTCACAAGGTGTTCCATTGGAAGTTAATTAAAAAGGAGGTGTTCCACTAAAACTGTGGCATCTTCAGGAAGCTAAAATGTTATGTTGAAGGGCTCAGTGTTATAAATGTGTGTGAATTAAAAGGTCGAAAAAGGCTCAAAACTGCTTGTATTATGTTGATATTTTTTTTGGTTAGTGGAAAGGTAGAAGGCCAGCCCAATGGTGACACAATCCCAGCTGAGCAAGCCAACCCTTCAGATGACACTGTTGCTGGTGCTGGGAGTCGTCAGAATGATCAGATAGTGCAGAAAATAGAGGAAGTGCTCTCTGGAGCCCTTGATACAGGACTGCAGAGCAAATCAGGTAAATGAAAACACATTTGGCAAATACGTTCTTGTTAAGAAGGTTGTTGTAGTTCTTAAATCATTTTTACAGAGACAAAAAAGTACTTTTCAATGTTGCTTTTTTCACTGAACTTCATCTGACAAGTTACGTGTTTATTGTAATGTTTGTTAAGTATTTTTTTTGTCTACTGTGATTTACAACCACAAATGGACAGAGATACATAACTGAAAAGAACTAAAAGAAAAGAAAAAAATTGTTAATTTATGAAAGCGTTAATTAGAGTGTAAAATTGTTATTTTTCTTTTCTGTCCTTTACGATAGCAATAAAAAAATAATATTACATAGAAAAAATATAGAAAAAGGTGTTTGTTGGTACACTGTGTTTTATGCTTTGATTTTAATGTACCTGCCTTGGGGTCTTGATATGCAGTTCTTACTAAGAAAGCTGGTATTGATGTGTATAGAAGGATTGTTTGTTGTGTTATTTTGGGTTGGTGTGTGAGATTGTTTTCTAAAAGTCATTTATTAGAATTCAGAACTGTGATTGATTAACCGATCTGTCAGAATAAGATGCTTGTTGTTCTAAAATGAATAAGGCACTTAGCTTTAAGCTGTAGATACTCAAATTGCAGTATTCCCAAGATTAAGAAATAGTTATGTAGGAGTTCAAACATCAATAAATTACTGGATTTATTATTCAAAAAGTTGTTTGAGTATCCCTTTTCATGAGATCAGTTTTTTTCTGTAAAATCCCCAAATCAAGACAGTCACTGAGATGAAAGATGTAATTATTGCACTTTTGATTTTTCTTTTTTTTGTTAATTTAAAACATAGGTGGTTGCTATGTACTTGGTAAGTATAGTTCCAGACTGACTTTGTAAGTTGCAGTGTAGGAAACAGTGACATAAATTGTTTATTTCAAATATGTTATTTGCAACATTTCGGCATTACTTCTTTCTTTATATGAATAGTGGTTTGTTTACCTTGAGCATTTTCAGTATTCTTACAGCTATGTTGTAAAAGCAGTGCTTAGGTTGGTATCTATTTTATTTGTGTTTTTCTTGTTTTGCTGTGAAAGAATGAGGCAAGCTAACATAGTAGTAAATAAGTGATATGTATTAATCCTGAAGTTGATGAACTTAATCCAAGGTTTGTGCCGTTAATGTTGCTTTAAATCCACAGATTATCTGAAAGTGCTGTGTAGAAAAGTTCATTTAACTTCTCCATTATCATCTTTAATTGCGTTCTCAGCAATGTTGTTGGAAACTGTTAATTTTTTTTAATGTGTGACTGCTTAAAGCTATTTAAGATGTGTTTATGTGATCTTAGTCATATTGGTTTAGTGCAGTTGCCAACAATTTTTTGTATGTTTTTTACTGTTTGCTTGAAAGAGTACCCTTTCTAATCACAGATGGATTATAACTGGACAGTCCGTATCTCCGCAATTCCCAGTAAAATATAATTATTTAATATGATATGCAAGTAGACCTGAATGTTTAGCTAAAGTTTAACAAAGTTTTCCAATAAAATAAGTGTCTTTCTCATGAAAATGTGACTAGATTGAGAGAAGACTAACAATCTAATGTAGCAACTGCAGTCAGGTTTAAGCTTCTACTTCTTCACAGTATTTTAAAGCCGATTAAGAAGTGAGGCAGTAGATGCTGTTTCCTCAAAGACACTTGAAGAATGTTATTGGTCAGTGAGGAACTTAATTAGTAAATATGTTTAGGTCACTTCTAACACACTGATAGTATTGAATTCACTGAGAAGTTGTACTAATAAGACTTCGTAAAGCATACTAGGAAGTAATCGTCTGCATTTTCTGCATTAAGCATACCACCACTTAGATAATTTGCCTGGAAAATTTGAGTTATTTTTTAATTTTCATCTCCAGCTTGCTGTAGTTTAAAAACGTGTCTTCCACCTCTCTCCTGGGAGAATGTATTGATGTGTTGCATATAGGTGAAGGTGCATCAAACCACTTGTTGGAAAGAATCATGTCCCTAGTGGAACTGTGTTACTTACCATGAAGAACTGACTAAAATTTTGAAGAATTGAAAACTTTTTAAACAGAATTATTTTATTTTTACTAACAGTGCAAGAGGGTAGAAGAAGGAAAGTTTGGTGGTGGTGTATGATAGTTTAGTGAGGAAGACATGGATGTCAAGTTAAAATATTTTTGTACCTTTTCCGTGTATTTGATTACTTGTCTAAAATAACCTTTAATTTTAATAATATTTATAAGGAAAATATCATTTTTTCTAGATGTAGACAAAACTACTGTGAGCATTAGCACTCAGTCTACAAAAAGAAGCTCTACTGCTGAAGGTGAAGATGAAATTCCTAGAAAAAAATCAAAGAAAAACAAAAAGCACAAAAGCAAGAAGAAGAAGAAAAAGAAGAAGAAAAGGAAGAAAGAGAAAAAGCATAAAAAGCAGCCAAAGGAGTCAAAGTTGAGTGCACGTCGTGGAGAATCTGCAGACTCACAGCCTGCTTCTCACTTGATTCCAGAGAAATCAGGCTCCACACTGAGTGTGCAGCATGGGGGATCTGGAGATGCAAGTCTGGCTGTCCATATACAGCCAAAAGAACTGTCCTTACAGGCAAATGTGGAGCTTGATAGACAAGCTTTAGGACTTACTTCTCAGATGAGAACTGATTCTCAGCCATGTATGGAAAATCTTGAAAGTGAGAAGGGGACTTTATGTGCAACAGATCCTCAGTTTAATTTAGAAGGTGGCCAATTTACTATTCAACAAAACGTTATTATGACTCAAACAGAAATTTGCACTAGAGAAGAACAAATTAAACAGTCTCATGAAAATATTTATCCTGTAGCTGTTAATATGAGCGAAAAGGGTGATTTTTTTGTTACTGGAAGTGTTGCTTCAACTAGCATCCTGTCTGGAGTTGCCACTAAATCTGAATTTCAGAAATTAGTTTTACCTTCAGAAGTAAAAACTTTGGATACAAGTTTGGCATCTAATACCATGGAAGTATTGACACATTCAGAAGCAACTCTGAAGTCTATGGCACTGGGAGGCTCTAAAGAGTTAGAAACAACTTCAGAATCTATGTATTTGACAAGTAATGTGACAATTCCTAAGTCTGCAAATCAGGCAGATCTGGATACTGTGAAGGTAACTGACATGTCTGTAGCCACGGGAGAAGTGAGAATTCCAGGAGCAACTGAATTACCAGTTGTATCTGGTAATTTGAGAGGGACACAGTGCAGCTCCATGGAGGGTTCAGGTATCTTGAAAGCAGCCTTGGAACCTGTAGTTGTGATGGGAGATGTGAAAAATGATGCAGCTTTGCAACATTCTTTTGAAGTACCTGTAGAAACTGCTGTGACCGAGGTGGAAATTATAAGAGCCAAAACACCCCTGACATCAGGGACTATTCAAGAAGTGAAGGATGTTGAACCAGTTAGAGTCTCTGTGCACATGGAAAATGTGAGACCTTTGGAAGAAGTTCTGTTAAAGCCAAAAACTTCAGAGGCAGTTATGGATGTGAAAGGAACTTCAGATCCTGCAACACTGTTGAAAGCTTCAGAAGTGTCACCGCAGTCTACATTCTTAACAGAAACGCAAAGCTTGACAGATGTGAATGTCATTGCAGTGGCAAAAGGTTTACAAGTAATTGCAGAACCTGCTGTGCAGACCCATGTTCCCCAAACACTTCCAGTTGCTCTACAGTTGGGAAGTAGTAATGTTTTGAGAGGTTTGGAAGCAGCTCCCCAGTCTTTGCAGAAAGAAGACATAGATAGAGCAGCTTCACTGTCTTTGCAAATTGAAAGCATGAGATCTTCAGAAGAACGTTCTAGTGGCAGGATGGAACCAGTTATTGTGCCTGAGTCACCGGCAGCAATGATGCATATGAAAACAGCTGCAGAGCGAGAAACAGCACACTTGGAAGCAGTTGGAGGACCTTTTTTTGCAAGCAAAACAGAAAGTTGTATAGTCTCGCAGTCTGAGATCATGACAAGTATGAGAGGATTGGAGGCAACCTTACAAACTGAGTTTGCAGGGGAGAGAAAAGATTTTGAAGTAGTTGGAAGTTCTACTGTTGCAGAAGTGAGAGGCAGCTTGCCAGAAGCTGAGGCAGTTGCAGATGTAAGAGATGTGGAAACAGGTTCAAAAACTTCGTGTTTGACAGAGATGAAAAATTTGGAAATGTCTGTGGGATCCAAAACAAGGACACAGATGCAAGACTGGGGAACAACACTGATACCTGAGGTGGAAGATCTGAACAAAGCAAAAGAAGGGAGCACAGAAAGAGTACTAGAACCTGTTCAAACAGTGACAATGAAAACTTCAGATACAAATTTAAAATCTGTATGCTTGGGAGATTTGGGAACAGCTGTGGAGTATGAGTCTGGAAGTAAGTCAAACAAAACTGAAACAGAATCCAATGCTTTCGAAGTACTACAGCATTCTAAAACTACTCCAGAACCTTTGCAGGAGCAAAAAGTAGTCAATTCAGAAGCAGTATTAGAGTCTTTCCCAAGAGCAGAAGAAACAGTGACAGAAGTGAGAGACTTGAAAGGAACTTTTCAATCTGAGATTTTGACAGATGTGATAACTCAGGGATCTGATATAGAGTATACAGTTTCAACAAGGAAGACAGACGAAGAAAAGACTGAGTTTTCGTCTGTGATTGATGTAGGTTTGGAAGAAGCTTCAGGAATTGAGAAAGGAATGAAAGCAAAATATTTGGAGCCAGCATCAGAGGCTGGGGAAGTGAGGTTGGAAAGTATGAAGGAGTCTGCAGCAGCAGAAATGAAAGGTTCTGAAATAGTCAAAGAGCCTGAGGTGCACATGGGCATCCAAGATTTGGAAACTTCCCAAAAATACGGAAGTGTGGCAGAGATTAATGTTTTAGAAGATGCTTCAGAAGCATTCACTATAGCAAAACAGCATGTAGAGTCTGTTCCACAACACTTGCACACTGAAATGCAAGAATGCACACAAACAGTTCTAGAAGACAAACCTACTGCAGAATGGAAAAGTACAGAAGAGGCTGCAGAAATCTGGAGAGCTGCTGAAGTGAAATCTTCTGAAGCAGTTTCAAAACCAGAGGACACAAAAGATATGGGGGCAGTGCTGGAACATGAAGTGGCTGCAGAAGTACAGTATTCAGAAGGGGAGCAGTGTCAACAAATGGAAGATGTGAACATGCCCAGTCTGGCTCCAGAATGTAAGTTAGTTGCTGAAAAGAAAGATTCGGAGCAGGCTATACCATTGGAGCCTTTTATAGCACTGAGTGATAAAGAAATTGCAACACAATCTGGAGTACCTTCAGAAACAATTTTTAGTTCTTTGCATGCTGCAACTGTGGAAGATTCAACAGGGACTCCTGAGTCTGAAATAATCAGGGATGCAAAAGATTTGGAAGCAGCTCATATTTCTGAGACTGTTGTAGAGCTGAAAGATGCAGAGGCAGTTGAGGGGTTGGAGGCAGACACAAAAAATTTGGAAGCAGCTCCAGTACCTGAGACTGTTACAGAAGTAGTTCCAGTACTTGTGGAAGAGGCCAGCCAGTTGGAAGCAGTTCCGCAAGCAGAGGCTGACAAAGAAGTGGCTGCAGAAGAGGCATCTGAAACAAGAGATTCAGAAACATCTGATGTGCAACCTGATGTGGCAGCACGAATGAGGGAGACGTTAATGAGACTTGAGAAAGTTATTGAAAAAAGCAGCCATAGAACCAGTGAAAAAAGTAAACACGATGCAAAGAAACAAAAACGGAGTCGGTCTAAGTCCCAGTCCAGGTCTAGGAAGCGGAAAAAAAAATCAAGGTCACGCTCTACTTCCAGGCGTTTAACTTCTAAAAGAGCACGATCTAGGAGCAGAAACTATTCAGATTCCAGAAAAAAGCATTCCAAATCTAGATCCCGGTCTGTGGAGAAGAGAGAGAGGAGAGTGTCTTCGCGAAGATCCAGACGCAGACGTTCCAGGTCATCTGACCGCTACCGATCTAAGTCCAGGTCAGTGGAAAAGACTAGAAGGTCTGGACGTGGACGTTCCAGGTCATCTGACCGCTACCGGTCTAAATCCAGATCTGTGGAAAAGAGAGAGAGCAGGTTATCTTCCCGAAGATCCAGACGCAGACGTTCCAGATCTTCTGACCGCTACAGATCAAAGTCCAGATCAGCAGAAAAGAGAGGGAGCAGACTGTCCTCCCGAAGGTCCAGGCGTGGGCGTTCCAGATCTTCTGATCGCTACAGGTCTAAGTCCAGGTCAGTGGAAAAGACCCGAAGGTCCAGGCGTGGGCGTTCCAGGTCATCTGATCGCTACAGATCCAAGTCCAGGTCAGTGGATAAGACCCGAAGGTCTGGACGCAGACGTTCCCGATCATCTGATCGCTACCGATCTAAGTCCAGGTCAGTGGAAAAGACCCGAAGGTCTGCACGCAGACGTTCCAGGTCTTCTGACCGTTACAGGTCTAAATCGCAGTCAGTAGAAAAGAGAGGGAGCAGATTGTCCTCCTGGAGATCCCGGCGCAGACGTTCCAGGTCCTCTGACCATTCTAAGTCTAGATCCAGGTCATCAGAAAAGAGAGGGGGCAAAGAATATTCATGGAGGTTCAGACATAGAGGGTCTGGTTCCTCTGATCGTTCAAAATCTAGGTCTAGATCTGTAGAGAAGAGGGGTCGTAAGACATCTCTAAGGAGATCGAAACGTCAGCGCTCCAAGTCTTCCGACCATTACAAGTCTAGGTCCAGATCAGTAGAAAAAAGAGATCGAAAACAATCATCAAGGAAATCAAAGCGTCAGCGCTCAAAGTCATCTGACCGTTATAAATCTAGGTCCAAGTCAGTGGAAAAAAAGAAAGAGTCTTCACGAAAATCTAAGCGTCGTCGCTCGAAGTCTTCTGAGCGTTACAAGTCTAGGTCTAGGTCTGTAGAAAAAAAACGCAAAGAGTCTTCAAAGAAATCCAAACGGAAGCGTTCAAAATCCTCTGACAGTCTTAAATCAAGGTCAAAATCTGTAGAAAAAAGAGCAAGTAAGTTAGCCTCCGCAAAGTGCAGTAGAAAGCATGTGGACTCTTCTGAACAAGAAAAAGTAGATGATTCTGAACCTGTCACAAGTGAAATAAGCTCCTCCAAGTCCTCTAATGGTCCCATGTCAGTAGCTTTGTCTCTTGAAGGAGTAAATGGTCCAGAGCTGCCACCACCATCTGGAAGTGAATTTTCCAAAACTGTTGAGAGTCTTGAGACAAGCTCATCTGTTGAAAAAATGGATGGTCCACAGCCATCAGTGATACCTGAACTTGATAGCTCCAAAACCTCAGATGATCAAGAGCAGTGTTCCATGCCTGTGGAAGAAACACAGGTTTCTGTGACCTCTGAAAATGGGACAGCCACACTTTATGACTCAGACTTAGGATCCATGCCAGCAGAAAAAACTGCGACTCTGGATTCTTCATTACTACCTGATCTTACATTCTCAGCATCCAGTTCTGTGTCCTTACCTGTTGAAAAGAGAGATCCAGAGACACCTTCAGTAACAGAATTTCATCTCTCCGTATCCCATCAAAATGAGTCAAGATCTACATCTCTCAAAGAAATTGAGGGTCCAGAGCCTATTTTGACAAGTGAGAGTGGATGCTCTGTATCTGCTGATGACTGCAAGTCAGTCTCCACATCCTCTGGAAATGTGGAGGTTCAAAGATTTTCTCTGATGCCTGGAAGTGTACTTTCTGATGGTCATGAATTGAAACACATCCCAGCTGAAAATACAGAGCCCCAGAAGTTTCTGCAAGTGCCTCAAAGTGGATCTGCTGAATTGGCTGATGGCACTGAGACAAGGTCACCGCCTTTTGAAACAGCAGAAGTTCAAAAACCTTTTTTAGCGCCTGAAGTTACAAGCTGTGATTTCCATGAGTCAGTCTCCTTACCAGTTCCACAGGGCCAGATGGAGGTGCCTTGTCTGGCTTCTGATAGTGTATGCTTCCAGACTCCTGACAGACATGAATTGGAATCTAGCTTTAGTACACAGATAGGGGAGTTCCCGTTGGTGTCTGAAGGTACATCCTTACAGTCTCCTGTTGGAAAAGTAAAAGCTCCCACTGCTTCCCTGGCATCTGAGTGTAGTCCTGTTGAGATCACAGTTGACCACACTTCATCTGCGAAAATAAAACAAGCTTTTATGACTACTGTAGGACAAAGCTGCAAGACTTCTGAAGCTCATGAGTCAAGTTCATCTGTTGAGAAAGATTTAGATGGTTCAGCATCTTCACAAGTACTTGGAGTTGGCTACTTTAAGACTTCTGAAATGCACAAATCAGGACATTTTCCCACTGAACAAGTAGAGGTTACAGAATCAGCTTTGTCTGAGAGTGGAATTCCGTTGTGCCATGATGGCCATGAGTCAAAGTACAATTACTCTGAGAAAACAAAATGTGCAGAGCTGTCTCTGGCGTCAGAATTTAGGTGTTCTGCGTTTCCAGAAGGCCATGAATTGAAACCCAACGCAGAAAGACTAGAGTTGCAAAGGCCTCCTCATCAATTGAAAAGTGGATTATCAGAGTCTTCTGATACTGTGGATTTGATAAGCACACCTGTTGAAAAATTACAGGCCACAGTTCCTTGTCGGACATCTGAAGGTGTTTTCATACTGTCTGATAGTCATGAATTGACAGCTACTCAGACTGAAAACGTAGAAGTGCAGAAGTCAAGCTCGCCCTCTCAGCAGAAATGCATTGCTTCTCCTGACGATCATCAATTGAGATCTTCCTCTGTCGAAGAAATACAGGTACAGGAAGTACAACCTGTGATACTAGAAAGTAGGCGTTCTGTTTCCTCTGATGATCATGAGTTGACACCCACTTCTTCACAGAAAGTTGGTGTAGAGGATCCTTCACAGGTGCCTGGAAATGAATATACTGTGGGCCTTCCTGGTCCAGAGTTGACAACAGCCCCTGTTGAAAAAGCAGAGGTACAGGAATGTTATCTGATTCCTGAAGAAAGATGTCCAGTGTCTCTTGAGCGCCAGGAGTTGCTGACACCTGCGTTTGAAAAGACTGAAGGGGAAGAGACTGCTCTAACATCTGAAAATGAATATACAATATCCTGGAAGTGCCAGGAGTTAAGAGCTAGCTCTCCTGAGAAGTTAGAGATGCAGGAACCTTCTGTAGCAGCTGACAATGAATATGCTGTATGCTCCGCGGACCAGGCATTACAAACTCTGCCTGCTGAAAAAACAGAGGTACAGATGCATTCTTCAGTGTCTGAAAATGAATATGATGGATCTCCTGAGGGCCAGAATATGATAGCCATTCCTGCTGAAACAGTGCAGGAGCCTTCTGTAATATCAGGTAGTGAGTATGTTGCAGTTCCTAGAGGGCAGGAGTTATCATCTTCTTTTGCTGAAAAAACAGAAGTGCAGGAGTGTTCTATGCTGTCTGAAAATGAGTATGATGTATCTCCTGAGGGCCGTGATTTGAGATCCAGTCCTGTTGAAAAAGAGGAAATGAGAGAACCTTCTGAAACATCTGAAAGTGAAAGTTCAGTGTCCACTGATGGCCAGGAGTTGCAGTCTACTGCTGTTGGAAAAACAGAGGTGCAGGAGCTGTCTCTGATGTCTGAAGGTGAATGTGCCACGTCCCCTGAAGTTCAGGAGGAGCTGCCCTCTAGCCCTGCTGAAAAAGTAGAGGGTGAGGAGCCTTCTCAGACATACGAGAACGAACACACCGTGTCTCTTGAAGGTTATGAATCAAGATCAACTCATGGTGATAAAACAGAAGATGTGGATTCTTCTTTGACATCTGAACGTGACCATTACTTGTCTTTTGAAAGCCAGGAGGTAAGATTCACCACTGTTCAAAAAGATGTTCAAGAGTTTTCTCCAACATCCGAAAGTGAACATACAGCATCCCCTGATAGTCAGGAGTTGAGATTCCTCACTTCTGGACAAGTAGGTGATTCTGAGCCTTCAGCATTAAATGATAGAGGCTCTGTGTCCCCAGATGTCAGTGACTTGAAATCCATCCCTGTTGAAAAAATGGATGATGTGATACCTTCAATGCCTGAAAGTGGGTGCTCCATGTCTCCTGGTGGTAACAGTGTGAAATCTGTTCCTGGTGATCTAGAGCCTTCTTTGACATCTGAATGTAGACATTCCATGTCCCCATATCATGAGAGCCATGAGGTGAAATCTCCCATGGGGGAAGATGGTTTGGAGTCCTCTGTAACTTTTGAACATGGACGATCCGTTACCCCTGAGGGACATGATGAGAAATCCCTCATAGATGAGGAAATGGAGGATCGCGAGCCCTCTTTGACATCTGAACATAGGCACTCCACATCTTCTGATGAGCATGAGTCAAGATCTAGTGTCGGTGAAGAGGCAGAATATTCAGAGCAGCCTTTGACAATGGAACGTAGATCCTCCATTTCTTCTGATGAGCATGATTCAAGGTCTACTGCTGGGGAAGAAGTAGAGGATGTGGAACCCTCCTTGACAGGGAAACGAAGAGACTCCACATCTTCTGATGAGCGTGAGTCAAGGTCCACCACTGCTGAAGAAGCAGAGGACCATGAGACCTCCTTGGTTGCTGAACGTAGAGACTCTGTGTCCTCTGATGAACGTGATTCAAGGTCTACGGCTGGTGAAGAAATAGAGGATTTGGAGCCTTTAGCAGCTGAACACAGGCATTCTGTGTCTCCTGATGGACGTGAGTCAAGGTCAACCACTGGTGAAGAAGCAGAGGACCAAGAGCTCTCCTTGACAGCTGAGCGTAGACACTCCACGTCTTCAGATGAATGTGAATCAAGGTCTACTGCTGGTGAAGATGCAGATGATGTGGAACCCTCTTTGACAGCTGAACGAAGAGACTCTACATCCTCTGATGAACAAGATTCAAGATCTACCACTGGTGAAGAAGCAGAGGATATGGAGCTGTCTTTGACAGCTGAACACAGACGTTCCACATCCCCTGATGGCCGTGAATCAAGGTCTACTACTGGTGAAGAAGGAGAAGATGTGGAACCGTCCTTGACAGCTGAACGAAGAGATTCGACATCATCAGATGACCATGAGTCAAGGTCTACCACTGGTGAAGAAGTTGAGGATATGGAACCCTCTGTGGCTGTTGACGATAAACATGAGGGATCGCCTTCTGTACCTCTTGAGAAGTCAGAGGGGCAGGACTCCTCTTTTATGACTGAAAGTAGACGATCTGAATCTTCTGAACGTGAGAAATCTCGATCTGAATCTGCTGAAAAAATGTCTGATAGAGAGTCTTCACAAAGGTCTAGAAGTAGGCCCTCAAAGTCTCCTACTCGCCAAATGAGTCGATCCCCATCTGTTGACAAAGCAGCAGACAAAGAGTCTTCACGGAGGTCTAGACATAGACGCTCCAGGTCCACATCCGTTGACAAAGCAGCAGACAAAGACTCTTCACGAAGGTCTAGACATAGGCGCTCCAGATCCACTGCTCGACAAATGAGTCGGTCAGCATCTGTTGAAAAGACAGCAGACAAAGAGTCCTCACGGAGATCTAGACGTAGACGTTCCAGGTCCACTGCTCGCCAAAGGAGTCGATCAAAATCTATTGACAAAACAGCAGACAAAGAGTCTTCACGGAGATCTAGAAGCAGACGCTCCAGGTCTTCTCAGCGCAGATCCCAGAGATATGATACAGAATCTCGCTCTAGACGGAATCGCTCTAGATCAGTAACACGTAGAAGAGCATCAAGATCAAAATCTAATCGTCGTTCTCGGTCTAGTTCATTGTCACGTTCAAGGCACAGAAGAAGAAGTAGGTCAAGGTCAGCATCAAGAAGGCGACGCTCTTTATCGAGAGACAGGCGCAGAAGATCTCAGAGAAACAGATCAAGATCTGCTGATAGAAGAAGGCGAAGATCGGATTCGAGAGATCGTAGGATATCACTGAGATTACGGAGCAGGAGTCGAACACCTCTTCGTCAAAGGCGATCGAGGTCAAGAGGAAGAAGACGGAGCTCTAGTAGGTCACCAATTCGCCTACGGCGATCAAGGTCTTCAGGGAGAAGAAGAGGTTACAGCAGATCACCTGATCGTCGTAGGTCCAGATCATCAGAAAGATTTTCAAGCAGGTCACCGAAACGCCTTACAGACTTGGGTAAGTGAATATTTTATTTGTGGTGAATCTATGGCTAGATAATTGTTTGTTTACTTAGTCTAATTTTAACATTTCTATAGGATTCATAAAGATTTTTTTTAAGTAATTTTCTGCGTTATTTTTAAGCAGTAGCTTGCAGTGAGGAAATTTTCATGGTGGCACTGAATTTATGCCATCCAATTGGATGAAAGCGCAGTTAAAACGAGGACTTATCTTTTGCTTTAATGTGTTTAATGTATTTACACAAAAGTAGTCTTTTGTATTCTTGGGGAACGCATTTCATTTTAACTGTTTATTAAAAGGCGTATAAATCTGTAAGAAAGTTTTGAGATTCTGGTTTTCCTGAGAACTAGCTGAGAATGAAAGAACGTGACAGTAAGTGCCAGTTTGAGAATTTTTAGCTCTGGTGTTGATTGACTATTAACTCATTTTTCCTGCTATTATCTTTTTTTCCACTTTCGTGTTACTTATTCAGAAGCTTTGGTATATTAAGACAGGTATTGTTGAACTATTAATCAAGTATGTGATATGGAGGTTTGATGTTCTATACTGCATAATTCTATGGGCTTGAATAAGCTTTTTAATTGTACTTTTGAATCTTTAGATGAGATTACATTTTCTATGATTACTTATATAAAAATTGAATTTTCAGATACTCCCAGCTAAGTTAATATACGGAATTATACTCTCAGCTTTTTAGTATAAACAAATTAACACATTTTTAAATCTTAACAAAAACAAACAAACAAAACAAAGTAAACCCAAACAACCCAGCATTCTTCAGCTTGGGATTTGGAAATCTGAGGAAGGATCTAGATAATAGAAGTTAAAAAGCAGTGTTGCATGTAGTTTTGTTGTTTCTTTTATTCCTTTTGTAGTACCACACAGCTTTAGTTTCACAGATTTATTTTTGAAGAAAGAAAAAACATTTTGAGTATTACGAAGGAGAGCTGACATTGTTGAACTTCTTTAGTTTTGTGGATAAACGCTTTTGTATGTACAAACTACAGTGAATGTACTTCAGGGTGTAGCTCTGGAGTGAGGAACTGAGATTTCGGTTATTCTTACAGAGCATAAAAATGCACAGTGAAAGTAATTTTTTAAATACTTTGCTTAGTTTGATAGAAATATTTGTTATTGGAACAAGGATTTGCAAAAATCCTGATAATTTTTCTTCAACATTTTTTTTAGACAAGGCCCAGCTGCTTGAAATAGCCAAAGCTAACGCAGCTGCCATGTGTGCGAAGTCAGGCGTTCCTTTACCACCAAGCCTGATGCCTATGTTGTCTCAAAAGAAAGATGACAAAGCCAGTCAGAAGTCGTCAAGAGATACATTAAAGGAGCTCACTGAGGTAAGTGAGAATAACAGTACTAAACCTGAAAATAAGCAAATTGTTTTTCGTGACTGCTGGGCAAGCTGTTACTCTGTGTTCTGCACTCAGTGAAAGCCGGCTTGTGGTTCGAACTTGCACTCTGTATAGAGCTGTAGGTTTTTGTTTGTTTCATTTTTGTTTTTTTTGGTCATGCAAACATGCTTTAGAATTCTGTATAAATGTGCAAATTCCAGTTCTTGTGGGTTTTTTTTTGGTTTTAGTTCTGTTGTAATTTTTACATGCTGGTAGTTTTTCTTGCAGTCCCTTTAATAAAATTCACAACAAAGAAAGCAGAACACTGAAAAATAAAACAGGGCTTTCAGTTCTAGTTCTTGTTTGTAGTGTTGTTAGTTACTTCTGTTATTTAAATATTTAATACCTGCTTCAGTAGTTCTGTGTAATTTTATATGTGTTTCAAGAAACTTTCAGTGCAAAAGTTACTGTTGCAGTGCCTCTGTTGCAATTTCAGCATATGAGTGGGATGTTTTTGTTTTGATTGCGGGGAAGAAATTGCTTCTTGTCGATACTGTAGCTGTGCCACAACGTTAGTGTGATAGTTCTGAAAATGTTCTTATTCGTGGAAGTAAAATCTGAAATCATACGATGTCTAATTGCTGGAAAGTAATCCCTTTGTTGTTTGTGGATAGTGGAAGCAGAAGTACTTGTTGGTTTAAAGAAATAAAAATTAAAAAAAAGAGCTGAGGTTGTACAGATGTGTTGAGTGCTTCTGCACGTAACCTGACCCAATATTCAGTGCAACTGTTGCTCATCTGGGACAAAAAACTCTCCTTGCTTGGCCTTTCTTTGTGTGGGAATTTAGTGATTAATGTGTTCTGATGAGTCAAAAGTAGCCTCAGAAACAGTTCAGGCCATCATCCTATGATAATGTGTCCAAGGGAGAAACCTTCCAGAACCTGTTCAGCTTTTTGAGAAGCTGGCTGCTCTGCAGGTTACATCATGTAGAGAAAAGATAAACTGCTTCAACTTAACTGGGAACCATCCTATGGCTATAGGTAATACGTTTGGTTGGTTAGGCCTTTGAGTAATGTAGGTTTTTTGTGCTGCATAAAGCTTGTTCAAATCATTGTTGGGAGGCATAGAAGAGCATAGGAATCTTTATTAATAATGACTGATGAAAACAGTGTGAACTGTGTCTTGATTTTAGAGATGGAGCTGTTTGCTCCTTACATGTCAGCAGTCAGGTCATGAGATAGATGTGACTTAAAATGATTATGAACTTGAACTAGAATCAGACAAGACAATGTCCTCAGATGTCTTGTAAGAGTATGTTTCATAAATGGGAACATAATGGAAGCGTGATACTAAAGTGTTCTCAAATTCATTTTGGACTGTCTCAGTTGTAGTTACTACCAGTAACAATGAAGTGCAGTTGGTTATCTGGCTTTGGTCATAATTCTAGCCTTTCTAGAATTGTGGGTTCACCCTCTCAGCTGCTGGATGTCTGCTGTACTTATATTGTTTTTTCTTAGGTCAGACTGCTGCTGAATAGAACGTAGGGATGTCTTGGGTACCTGGCCAACCTCATAAAATATTTCAGAAGAATGTGATCTTCTAGGCAATTGCTTCTGACTAGGTTCCTGCATTGCTGGTGAAATTCAGGCTATATTAGTAATCACTAATTCTCAGATTTTTCTGTGTAGTAGCTGCGTGATCTTACAGGCTATATGTACTGTAATTCCTAATATATTACATGGGGTGCCAGGTAGCCAGTGATCTCTGAATTGCTTGCAACTCTATAAACACATTTTGAAGCTGACACTGTGCATCTACTTCTACAGTATACTTCTGAAAATATTAAACAGTTTGTCTGTGAAATTATTTGCTCCATGAGTGCCGAGCAAGCTTAAGTAGGTGTTTGATAATGTGTATAGGAATTCAAATGCGCATACGTATCTGTGACATTCCTGCAAGATTTTCTCAGTCATTTTTTCTGTTTTAGTTGAAAGATGTAAATTTATTCGTAAGTGATATCTTCACCCCTCTCCTTCTTTTCTCTTTTTCAGAAATGCAAGAAGATTGCTCAAAGCACAGATGATGTGATAGTGAATAAACCTCATGTTTCTGATGAAGAGGAGGAAGAACGTCCTTTCTATAATCACCCCTTTAAGCTCAATGAACCCAAACCTATTTTTTTCAACTTAAGTGTGAGTACTTCCATAATTTGTAGTTTTTAGAAATTCACTTAATTTTAAAATACTAAAATTTTAATAAGGACCAATAGTTATAGATAAAATTAAAACAACAATTGATAATCTTGGTGCAATTATGCTTAAATGTCATTAAAAGTAGACTTGTTACAAAAAGAAACTTACCTGCAGCCCATGATATTACAGTAGATTTCCATAGTTGGATTAAGGCTTTTTTGTCTTTTTTTTTTTTTTTACAGCATTCAAACCTGAAGTTAACATAGAGGGGATCAGTTTCGCTTCACATTTTCAGTGCAAAAAAATGAATTTGCAGACAGCACTGGAATTGGAAAAAGCTTTAGCAAAGTATTAGTTTTCTTTTAGATGCAACACAAAATTCTAAAAGCATTACAAAGAGTTCTGAGTAACAGTATGCCATTAAGTTTGCGCACACTCTTGTGTTCTGTGTCTGCTAATGCAGTAGATCATAAGTGTTAACAAAAGGAAAAACATGTTATATGAATTTTTGGATTAGCCATTAGAAAAATCTCTGCTAATGTTGCCTGTTATTAAGAGCATGTAAATGTCCCATTAAACACCTTCGTTCAGGGCTGCTTTTGATTTTGTTAGAACTTGTGTTGACATTTTCAGGATATCAGCATGCTGGAAAGAACAAAATGAGGGACTTTTCCTTCTTATTTATCTGGATCTGTGTGCTTTGAAGCATGAGTTAGAGTTTTGAAGTTAGAAGTTTTTTCAACTGCATGATAAGAATTTTTTGTGCTCATGAAAGTCTGCCTTAATTTTACTGGTTAATATAAAAGTATTAATATGCTCAGTGAAAACAGAAGTTTGTTTTTATGTGAAAATGCAGTTTATGGTGTATACAAAAGAAGTAGTAATAACATAATTATGCAAGATGTAAAGTAGAAGTAAGTTTCTAATTTAAATCATACTTCTAGAAAGTGGTACGATGAAATTTGGGATTGGGATATTCTGTATGAAAAAGAATTATTCTTCAGTGGGCTTGGGCTGCTTTACTTGTTTTTCACAATTTGATGCGTTTAGTGTCATCCTTTCCATTCCTTATGGGTGCTGGTCCAATTACTGTTCTTGTTTGTGTTTCTTTGAGGAGTTTTATGCAATGTTTTCAGGTTCTAACTTTTCTAACTTTTTTTTCTTTTAAGACTCCCAGCATAAAACCAGCACCACCACCGCAACCAAAAAATCAGGTCAGCCTGTCAAAGGAATTTCCCGTTTCATCTGGGTCTCAGCATAGGAAAAAAGAAGCAGATAG
The DNA here is from genome assembly GCF_038088225.1 of Cyrtonyx montezumae. Taxonomy (NCBI): domain Eukaryota; kingdom Metazoa; phylum Chordata; class Aves; order Galliformes; family Odontophoridae; genus Cyrtonyx; species Cyrtonyx montezumae. Next base: position 59,777,988 of record NW_027072034.1, on the reverse strand, counting down.
TGTCTATGGAGAATGGGTTCCAGTTGAAAAAGGCAAAGAAGATAGCAAGGATGATGTTTTCCCCAAACCGTCCATTGAGGTAAGGAAAGGAAGGAGAGCATACACTTTAAGAAAAAAAAAGCCATTACCTGGTCAATCTGGTGTCAAATTACAGTCAGTGAAAAAAAAGAAAGGTGTGCATAGGTAGTAGCTGGTACATGAAAAAGCTGGTTATCTGAACTGCTGCAGTCTTCGCATTTACTCACTGTGTTCACGTGGGCAGTGGTGTTAGCAACCTGTACCAGTGTCGTGTGCTTTTGTCAGCTAGTGACTTCACCGTCTCACTAGAACTTAAACTTTTACTTGAAGACTGAAAAGCAAGTTTCCAGTTTCCTGCAAAGGCTGATACCATATGTTTAGATTTTAATAATAATAAATTAAATAACAATTAAAAATTTCATACCAATGTTAGAGCAATAACATGGAACTGAAATGTAATCCATTAAAAATAGATTCGAAAGTAGTTCTTGAAACTGCCATTTCATCTGGATGTACCTACTCATTTTTCCAACTTTAAGTCACATTTTCTTCTGAAGTTGTCTTCCATGTGGCCTTCTAAAGGAAAATTTAATTGTATGTATAATAAACTGAAAAAAGGAAATGTTTTTCCCCTTGAAATGTCTTCAAAAGAATATTTTGTGGGGTTTTTGTAATTAAGTAAATTAAATATTTAAGACGTTATTTTTTTTTAAGTTAATGTCACTTTATTCTGCCTAAAGACTTGTTCTTATACCTTGCAAAACAAATAAATAAAAAGAGCCTTGCCTTCACACTTCTGATGAAATTGTTTTTCAGCTTGGTGCATCATGTTTTTCAGTAATTTTCTAAGGTAGTATAGTTCACTTCCTGAGGCACGGATGTTGCTCTGTCTTTTACAGCACCAAAAGCACAGTGAATATAACTTATTCAACAAACGCTTTCGATGTACACCTCAAAGTCAGAGTTCAACCTCAACCTCAGAGTTTGAGGGTCAAGGATGTGTTTTTAGCAGGTGATAAGAAGTCTTGTCCTTCAAGTGGTTAATGATAAACTTGGTTCAGGCAAGCTGTCTGCATTCAGGTTTCCAAAACCAAGATACATGTCTTTGACAAGTTCAGTCAGGCAAGCATGATGGTTTGTTTATTGATTGTGTAGAGGAGGCCTTGAAAAATGACATTGGAGTGAATATATTCAACATAGCTTTCTTTCCATTCTGTCATGTGTATACTCATAAATGCTTGTAACTGTTTTGTCTGTTTTTATATTTTGTGAATAAATATTTTTATTTGCATTTACCTTAACGTGGTTTGTGTTAAGGGTGATTTCAAGGGTCAGTAACTGACAGCTGAACGTACCGTTCCCTTGCATTTGGCAATCCTTAACCTTGAAATACAGGAATATTCTTGTAGGATCTCCATATGTTTCTCCACAGAGTTGGGAAGGTAATAGAATGCTTCTCTGCTTAATGTTAGGACTAATTATTTTAAATGCTTGTGGGTCTGTTTGTGGATGAAATTGCTTCTTCTGAGCAAAATAAGCCAGGTTATTTGCTGCTGGAGCTGGGGTAGTGAGGGAGCTTGCTTGAATCCTAAGGAGACTTGGCATATAATTTACCTCATTTCATTTTGTTAGCTTGCTCATTTTGATAGCTGTTTGTCACAGTTCTGATTCAAGTCTATTTTGATATTTAAAAAACAAAACCACAAAAATATAACAGTAAACCGATCATGGAGGTTATAGAATTAGTTACATGATTGTGCAGCCCAAAATGGCCCTGTTAAAGTATTACAGATGCTTTTAATAAAATGTTAGATGTTGTTAATGTAGTTATTTGTGATGGTAGAAGATAAAACTCTTGCCTCAATTAATCTCAAGTATCAGCATGACTGTAGAAGACAGAGAAACTTACAAGAACCAAATTGTGTTTGAAAACTTGGAAGTCCAGAGTTACAACGCTGTATTTAAGTTCAGAGTATACAGCATTGGCTGTTGTGCAGAGAAGCCCTCTTGAGCTAGAAATACATAATGTGCATTTAGTGTATCAGTAGACCTACAAAGTGTGTAAAAAATGCTTGTCTTCTAATTGTCAGCACTTCCTGCTTGCTTCAATATTTGTGTCTGTGGGGAAAAATGTGATTATAACTCAGGACTGGAAAGACAGAACTAGTAGAGAGGAGTAGCATGCTGAACGTGAAACTGTTTTACTTGATTAAATAATAACAACTTTTCATACTTCAAGCAGAGATTTTGTTTTCAAGATCCAAAGCTGCCATCGAGTGCCTTGACATAATACAAAGCCATGATGGTCTCCAAAATGGTGACTGACCATGTGGGGAAAATGTATGGGAATTGTAACTAACCAGGGTACCTACTAATAGGCCCCAGTCCGGTAAAGCACTAAAGTACACATGTGTATTTAAGTATGTGAGTGGTCCCGATGTGATTTCAGTGGACTACTTGCATGCCTTTGTGTATTGCTGGATTGAAGCTTTTGGTGAGTAGAATAACTTTTATTTATCTCCTGAAGCAGTTTTGCAAATAAAACATAAAAGAACTGTATAGGGGGGAACTTCTGAACCCAAAGGAGTGTGAATTGCTAACAAGTGTTCTATATACACAAGTTTGGGTTGCAAAAGAAAATCTTCCAGTTCTTCTAGTACATTGTTTATAAGGTATGTTTTTGTCATCTGAGACAATAAATAAACACGGGAGTCAGTTTTATAGGCATAGGTTGTAAGTTTCTGGTCTGTCTTGCTCAGTTCCAGGTGGTTTAGCAACATGATATGGAATTAAATTACTGGAGGAAGTACATTTTGTCTGGAGCAGAGAAATAAACTCATTTTTCCCTGCTTTAAACTAAGATTTAGTAGTCAGAATAATGATGAAGAATATATAATGTACCATACTAGTGTAGACATTTCTGTCAGCCTTTTTCTGTTTTTCAGTATTTAGTAAATTCTTAAGATATTCTTGCGGTGGGGATTTATGGGAATTAACTGTATTTATTCAGCAGAGACAAATCTGAACTGGTTTCAATTTCTTCTGCTGGCCTCTTATTCTAGTATAATGTGAGAGGCTAAGGTAATGAGATGGTAACTCATCTTAAGTCTTTTGTAATACAAAGTGAAACAAAAATGACAACAAAAAAAAGTCAACAAAAACAAAACTCTAAACCATCAATCTGATTTATGTCTGTATGCCACTTGCTGTTTTGGTTATTGGGTTTCTTCTGTGCTTTGAACACTTCCAACCCTTTGCAGTCTCCTTTACATGCTTGTATTCAATTAAGTTTCACTTGTCTCTGATCTCTGTTGTTTTTCTCCTTTCAAAATAGAATGATCCACAAAATGCACATCATTTGAAGAGTAAGGCACAAATACTTTTACATAAGAGCTGTATAGAAGCCTTAATTTATCTTTACAACCTCAAAGGGTTTGATTTGCCTTCTTGGTTGCTTTACACATAGAGGTTTGCACTGAACTTCTTTATTTATTCCGTATTTTTACCCACCTGATTCTGGTTACTTATATGCAAGATGGTCTCAATTATTTTTTCCTTAAAATTTTATTCTGGTTCAGCATCACAGATATAAATAATCCTTTACTAAGCAATTGTGTGCTACCAGTCTGGTTTCATTTTTATGCAAGTCTTTTTTAGGCTTAAGATTAAAATTTTAAGCACTAAACCCAAGTTTGTGGGATGCACATGATTCTTGCTATAATTCTTTTATATACATAAATTGAAGTCCTAGTGTTAGTAGGGTATTCATGTGAACAGCTCTGTATGAAGACCTTTGCTTAAGCTTTGTAGCTAAATTACATTTAATACTGTTAATAAGATTCCACTGAACTCTGAATATCTTTTAAAACCTGGAACTTTCAATGGTGAAAATATTTATTTGAAAATAGATCTTTAGATAATTTTTTTGGAGAGATGATGCATTTGTACTTCAGATTTTGTATTTGTTCAGCAAAAATCAAGAGTGTACATGCATAATTAGTCTGAGAATTTTTTTTTTTCACATTGTCTATTTAATGTGTAAAACAACTCTATAGTATTTGTGGCATTTATTCTCCAGCAGCTTTTTTTCCAGGTCAAATGGATGATACTTTTCTCTCATGTATTTTTAAGAATCATATTTTTCTTCCTAGGGTGTGGACATAACTGCAGCTATGAACGATCGAGCATTGGCTCAGAAAAGGCTTAATGAAAACACGTTTGATTTAGAGGCCATGTGCATGTTAAATCGTGCACAGGAACAGGTGTGTTGCACTTTTTCATCAGCGTTTCAGTCAAGTTAAAAAGTGTGAATGTTTACCCTTCATATCGTTGATGTTTCCTACAGTGTTTAAGTATGTTTTTGGAAAGGCCAGCATATAGGGATGTATTAAAAAATTTGGCCTTTTATTTGCAGTAAATAATACTGAGGTAAACAAACAATGAACCACAAACCTGCTAAGACTCTGAGCTCTGTCCTTAGGGTTAATGTTAAAAGATGCTCAGCTTTTTTGAGATATCTGCTTATAAATGAATGTTATCACTTCACTGAATGTGAGGAATCATAACTTAAAAATGGTCTCATTTTTCTATTCTATTTCAGTCTTACATTGATTTTCATTTTTCAGATTGATGCCTGGGCTCAATCAAACTCCATACCTGGCCAGTTCACAGGAAGTACTGGAGCACAGATTTTGTCCTCGGATGAGCTAACCAACAGTGGTCCTCAAGCGTGGATTAGAAAGGTAGAAGTTATGCAGACATACCTGTCTGAATATCACATACTAAGTATTAGTAGAAGTACTGGAATGTGCCAAAAAGGTGCCTTAAAAATTAATGGTAATGCATGTGTCAAATGCAACAAACAGATTGAGTTAAGTCTTCGTCTTTGATTTGAATTTTACTACTTGCTGCTGCTGTGTTCATTTTGTTACACATTAAGATGCTGAACATGACGTTTCAGTTGAATGTCTAAAGTACCTCACTAAGATGTGCGTCTGTTACTTGAGTCAGATTGGTACGTACATGCTTACACTGAAATGGCATTCATGATACTGGTATGGTTGCAATGGTAGGTCCATCACTACTTCTATGGGATTGGGGCAGATCAGGCAAGGAGGTTTGATCCTGATGTCATTGAAGTCGATGATGTTTTGGCATCAACTTCAGTGAGCCAAGTCCCAAACAGCCCATTCTGTTTGACTTGGTTCTGTCTGATGATTACCGCTTTGCCTCTATTTGCATCACCACTGTTTTCTGACATACAGAGATCTGGAATATTAAACCAGGAGTTACAGTTGGGTTAAACAAGTGTAACACTATCCTACAGTGAAATAGTTAACCTCTTCCTGCAGAGTAATACTGGCTTATTTTGGGAGTGTGATGCGTCATACCTACATGCGTTTTATAAGTTTTCTAATTCATGCTTCATCTTTGATAATGAATGCTGAACTGGTACTCTTTCAAGAAGTAGAACTGAGGAATTCAAACAATATCCATTTTGCAAGCTGAAGGAATAATGACTTATCGTGGTTACAAGTAATGTAGTTGAGTATGTGCTGTATTTGCTTATCCTTCCGGAGTTGAGACAACCCTCAAAACTGGTAGGTTAGACTTGAAACTTAGTGAAAATTTTCCACAAAACTTTAGTGTGAACGGTGAACACAGAAGTCTGGAAATAAGGCATAATAAAAATAGAAATATTCTGGGGAAGATTTATTAATTTATTTTTCCACTTTGTATAGCCAAGCAATACAGAGATCCAAATTACTCTTAGATGGGAGTCTTTTGGGTTCTTGGTATTAATACCGAGTGTAGATGTTAAAATCTTACTTGAAAAATTAAAAACTTCTGAGATTTTAACAAAGTATTGATTGCAATCAGTGTCCCTGCCACTGGAATTTAGGAACAAAAAGCAGGTGAGTTGATGAGAAAAGGAAAGCTTTTTCACCAAGAGGATTGTGGAAGATTAGCAAGCCTACCAAGGCTTCTGTCTTTCTGCTCACCTTGAGTGAAATCTCAAGACAAAGGAAAGGGAGCGTCTCTTTCCCAACTCTCCTTTTCTCATCGTCTTTTCCTTCCTTGAATTTCTGTGGTGGTGGTCTTCCATGCCTTGCAGTAAGAGGAATGTCCACTGACAACAGTGACGACGAAGTGGAGAAATCGTGTTTCCTCTCGGTCTTTTAGTTTCACTCTGTGGTCTGATTGGAAAACAAACAAAAATACTGAATGACGAGAAAACTAAAGAAGAGCCTGATGTCTGGTTTGTGGTGGACATAACTACTGTAAGGAGCAGAAGCATACTGAGGTGTTTTGTTGAATCTAGAAATAAGAGTGAACTGGCAGACGCACTTCTGTCTTAGTAAAAATGTAGTGGTTTGCAGTAGTAAGCGTCCTGTCTAGCAAGCATCGTGTGGTTTGTCAGAATGGAGGCTGCTACTGTAAACAAGAAGAATTGCTGGATGAAGATGAGGAGGACACAGTCCTCTTTTCTGCTCGGCATTCCTCAGCTTGACTTCTTTTGCTCTTTCTGGGTTCCTTATTTGCACACGCATTGCTGTCAGATCCATAGGATGACATGTAGTTAAAGCCATGCACCCTCTACAAAATACCTTAGGGCAAGAGAAGCTTCTTGTTTCTAGGAATGGTGGGGCCGTTGAAAACCTTGACAAAACTTAGGCTTGCTTAACTCAATGTGGAGTCAGTTCCTGTGGTTATAGGACGATTTCACAGAAAAAAGTGAATTAGGGATAATAAGTTATGAATGCATGTTATCTTTCTCAGTGACATGAATGCAACCATGAAATGCAAAGTACAGGTTGTATTTTACTTAGACACTTGAAGTTGTGTAACTTGGTTCCTATTAAGTACGCAACATAACACTTGAAGTTAGACTTGCATTCACTGTTGTTTTTTTTTGTCCTAAGAAAATAATGCATTTTTAAAACATTAAAAAACAAGTATTTGTAAACTTTGTCTACTAGTAGGGCTGTGAGATTTCTTGAGGTATGTGGCAAGTGTAACTTAATGCACGTTTCTGACTAAAGATGTGGCTTACTGAAGGCATTTTTCTTAAGAGATAGCCCATAAGCATTTGCCATGAGAGGGCTCATGTGCATGCACTGTTTAGAAGAAACAGAGCCCGTGCCAGCTAGGTGTTTGTTTATCAGTGTGCATAGAAAATCTATCTTCCATGCACAGGCATCGTGGTTAACAGAGATAATCACTAAGCGAGGTAGCTGTAACAAAATGTAGGAGCAGTGTCAGGAGGGGAGAGAAATTAGAAGTACTTAGGGAATTTGTTCGATAGGTGCTTTTGTCACTTTGCATCTCCTGGGTTTTAGCATATTTATTTATATTTATCATTTTAATTTTTACTTTCCTTAAAAATGACCCTGGAGACGTAATATGTACTCAAACCAAAATGTCTGCAAATTTTAGTTTTACCTCAACAAAATTTTGAGGGCCTTAGGTGTTGAAGTGGTTGATGTGACACTTGAATGGGCGACATACTGATTAGAAGTAAGGCTTGTTTTTTCAAGTTACGCACTGATTCGTGATGTTTATGCATAGACTTCTGAGCAGTATTTGTGAAGGAATAATATATCGGTAGGTTTCTCGTATCATCAAACAGTTATGAACAATAGTTTTCTTTTGAAAAGTGATTTCTGTTTCAGTCTATCATCATTGGTGTAATCAGTTCACAAATACAACTTCTTTCAGAGGTAGCTTTTCTTTTACTATTATTTTTTTTTAAATTTTTGTAACTCGTTTTTGTTGTTGTTAGAAATACGCAGTGCTGATGGATAAATGACAAAATAGTGGAAGTGGTCAAATTTTTTTCCAGTCAAGTTCTCCTGAGGTCTGCTTACTCAGACTTTTCCAATGTCACCCCCTGTATCTGAGTTGAACAGCTTAATTCTAATAACCTAAATTTGCTCTCCAAAAGGAAGTTTTTCTAACATTTTACATGCACAGGGTAACACTTGGGATTTGTTTCATTTGGTTGTGCTAAGGCATACCACACAGTTTCACAGCGGCAGCTATAATGCTGTGTTCCAGGTTCTGAGAAGTTGAATCATTTATTCCCTTCTTTCACAGTCTAGTCACAGCAAGCAAATAGAACACTAACGATGGAGTTAAAACTAAATCTTGTGATTATCACTCGCACACAAGGACTGGCATGTGTCTTGCCAAGCTCTCCTTCTAACAAGGCAGTCTATCAGAATGTTTATATTCTTAGTGCCTTGCATGACACAATGAGCTTTATTTGGAATCGAAGGCCAGATGGCAAGGCAGATCAACCATGTGTTGGTTACACTGGACTGGCCTCTTCTGCAGTCAGTCAGAGAAAAAGGCTTTTGCAGCTAACTGCAGATTGTTTTCTATTCCTTGTATGCAGAAGCTGCAAAGAGAAATTCTAAGGCTGATTGTGAGTGTAGTCCTTTCAAGGCGTTTGAAGGGATTCTTCAAGAAGGTATCTCCCTCTTGTGTTAGAGAAAGAATGTGGCTGCTGCTAAAAATGTTACAGTTAGCGTAATGGAAACCTCAGCTGCGTTGCAGGTTTCACCAAGTATACGCATACTGCACTTACCAGTTCTTTGGAGTCATTCTTAGAGTAATCTCGCAGGCAGCCCGTTGAGCTGCAGCTGAGATGGTCCAGCTATGAGCCTGTAAAGCTGTACTGTGTTCTGTGTAGTGAAGTATTGCTCAAAAGAGAGAAACCTGCCTTCTGGCAGAGAGCTTGGGCTTTAGTGCCGTGTCGGCTTTGTGAGAAGGATATTTTCAAAGAACAGACGTTGATGATGTTCTTCAAGATTTCTTAAATAATTATGGCTTTAATATTTTGGACATTGCAAGTGCTGTTTTATAGATAATTCCATTTGATGCTTTTTCACAGACAGATGTTGCAGTCAAATAATGGTGACTGTCCAACTTGTAGTGCCTTTCATCAGAAAGCTGTAAAATCATTTTTCAACTTTTTTTTTTTATTGTTTGTTTGTTAAAGCCCTTACATGGTTGTTCAGCCTTTCATGGTTTATTTTGCTAGTAGTGCTAATTTCCTCCTTCTCTCCTGCCCTAAGGTGGTTTAAAAAGAGACATAATTTTTACTTAAAATTGCTGAAAAAACTCAGAAATGATCAGGTTTTACTGCGTAGCCTGCTCTTTATAGAAAAGGCAGCGACATGAGAATTTGGCTTATTAGTTGTCTCCATCTGCTGGCAGAATGGAAGTGTGCTTTATTTATCCGACTTCATGGAATTTAGAGGTCAGAAGATGAGAAAAGTGACAACACATTTTCATGCTACTCTGCTAAAATTGGGATTAGAGCTCCAGAGAGATTACAGTTATTTTCTGAATAATTATTTCATTCTGACAGCAGTAACCAAGTACTTAGAAACTTGGGGTTTGTTGTATTCAGTATTGTTCAGTTTTTACAGGCTGGAGCTGCAGGCATACCTCACTGGTAGACACCCCTGTGGGACAAATCATGATATGATTTTTAAAACTGAAAAGATCTTTTTTTCTCTACTTTAATTACTTTTTTCTCTACTTTCATTAACGTTGTATCTTTACATTTTCAAATGTCGTAACTCACACTCGGTTAAGCCACGGAGTGAGTAAATATATCTGTATTAAATTGCAAGAAAGAAAAGAGATACATGGAATATAATTGTACAGTTGGCATTAGAGATTCATACTTGTTTTCTTAGTTAAAAATAAATCTTTGAAGAATGTTTTTTTTCCCTGCTGATAGCCTTCTCTGCTTCATCAGTAATCTGAGTCAAAGTAGGCTTCTCCAGCTCCCTTCACATTGCTATAAGACGTACGTTGTTTAGCTCTCCAATGCAATGCACAACTACAACTGTTCTGTAATGAAACAAAACTTAATCATTTCTAATTACTTGTTTTGGTTATGCTGTGCATGTTAAAGAATCAGCATATATAAAAATTCCTATGTAAATTATCAGGTAGGATTGTGAATTAGTACACTAGGACAGATGTGGTTTTGTTTTTTTTAGAGTTTAAAAAAATATATATGTTTTAATAAATTGCCTTTTAGAATGCAAAACTCCAGTTATTTTCTGTACTTAGAATTTATGCAGTCTCTGATAATTCCAAACATAGGAGCTCAGGGATTTAATTTTTGACTATGAATAGCACTATTTTGATTGTTTTTCTTCATATACTACCTCCGTCCCCCCAATCAGTGCCTTGGGAGGTGTGCTGGGAAGGCTAAAACGGCCTCATTGAGGAATTGCACTCTTTCACTTGTGAACTGAATACACACTGGTGGTAATGAAACAGGTGTTTTTACTGTAAATTCTATTATTGCAAAGCAGGTACAAAAGAGGAATCGGAACCCAGGGTGACATTGACTGGGGTTTGTATCATTCTCGGCATGTGCCCTTTTCTTATGAGAGGTTCCTGGAAAAGAGAGGGGAGGATGAAAACGGAAGTAAGTAAAAGCTATTCTAGGTGTATAGCTTGAGGCAGCCTGTATCGAAGCAGCGATTGTCTCTGTACACACACACTGCATGGTCTGCACCAGTCAGAAAATAATTTCACGGGAGAGGTGAGCTTATCCTCTTTACTCTTCCACCAGAGCACCTTGATACTAAATGCAGCATCCAGTTGCATGATAGATAGGAATTTACTTCACTGTTTAATAGGTGAATATTTGGAGGAGTCTTCCCACAGTCGTCAGGAATTAGTAGGTTTTTTTGTTGTTGTTTTTTTTCTTTAAACTTCCTACCACCATTGGATCGTGGGGATTTCACACATGCATCAGTAGTGTGTGTCAGTTGCAAATAATGGGCAGTTAATCCCCTTAAAAATGTATTATCCTTGGTCTCTGCAAAAGTAAGACTTCTGTTTTTGTTTACGTACAAATTGAAACCAAGGAGCTCAATCAGTCTTTGTCCAAATCTTAGAAATTCTTACTTTTGCAAGCACAACTCAAAATTAAAGAAAAAAAGAAAAAGGTTCTATTAATTTGCTTTGAAAGTAAGTAAAAATTCTACAAAAAATATTAGGCATTGTATCCTCTAACCTACTATGAGAAATACCTGATGGACTTATCAGTGCCAGTGTGTAAACTTGTATATTTTAAGCCAAGCAATTTTTTGCTGTGATGGAAATGATTGACTTACTTACTTGGGTCAGCGGGTGGGGCAGAAGAGAGATGATAGTTCACAGAATAACCTGTGAACTTTCACCCCTCTATATGGAAACTTGTTTCAGGGTCAAATCCTTGTAGCTGCCTTCTTGCCACGGTCAATGCCAGCCCTACTATTCACAACACTGCGGCCATCGAGGCCTAGGTACGTAAACATTTAAGGAGTTTTTAAAGTTCTTTACATCAAAACAGATTTTTAAAATTTCTGTTTATAAGCTTTCGACAGTTAACGACTATTGTATTAATTTTGATTTGAAAGAATGTGACGACTACTGCTGCTAAACTGTGTGTGGCTAAGCGCCTTTTTTCCTTTTAAAAAAAGAAAAGAGGAAAGAAAAACCTGTATCTGTGTCATGTGGCTTTTCAGAGTAGAACTTGAATGTGCAACTGCTGTATAATAAAATGGGGAATTTTTTTTCGTATTTAGAATACGTGTAAACACTATTTGTATGTCATTACTAAATGTGCTTGTATTTTGTTCAATAAATAGGTACACTTGGCACGACTGTTGCCAGTTAAACTGTTAAACACTGCCTCCATTCACAAGATGAGAAGAGATGCATTGGGACCAAAGTAGCGTGTTTAAAAATGAACGGATATTGTTTTATTAAGTACATACGTCGGAAATGGGTCACTTGCCACTTTTGGATTGCGTTAGAATTTTCTTAAGTTGCTCTTTTTTGAAAATACTGATTGTGTATTGTGTGTCTCCGTGAATTCTGGTTTATACAGCTGTATATAAAGCTAAGGTGTATTTTTCTGAATTGAGTCTCTGAAAGATTGTTAGAAACGTTTTTGGAAGCTCCCACTTGCTTTTTAAAATCCCAGTCCTAACTTTGGGATTTGTTTTACTTCTCTTTTTCTGGATAGGATCAGTTCTTAAGAGCAGCCCCCGTAACTGGAGGAATGGGAGCTCAGCTGATGAGAAAAATGGGCTGGAGAGAAGGAGAAGGGCTTGGAAAAAACAAAGAAGGCAGTGTCGAGCCTATTATGGTTGATTTTAAGACTGATCGAAAAGGTAAGCGCTTCCTTAAGTGTTGTATCGAGCGTAAACTTATGTTTCTTTGGAAGGTAGACAGAATAACCTGGAAGTAGTGAGCTTCTAAGTACAGCTTCCCTGTAAAATGGGACAGAAGGATTTTTTGACTGGTTTTTCAAAGCCTGGATTACTTTTGTAGGTCCTGTCCTTATGCCTGTGAACTCTTTGAGAAGTTCGTTAACGTCCCTCAGCCTCTGCCTTCCCCTTGAAAAAGTGCTTAAACTGCAGATACGCTTCCGTTGGGAGCCTAGAAAAGGCAAAGACAGGGAAATGAATGGTTGAAAAGCCTTTGTGGTTGGCCTAGAGAAAGTGACTGAAGCAGAAATGGGGCAGGATAGAAGGTGGAATGCCTGATAGTCTTCAAACTGTGGTGACAGCAGAAGTCCTGGCATGAGGAGAGTGTCACGCAGATTTTTAGGTCTTCCCCGTGTGCTGTTCAGTTTCTTAGCTGTCTGATCTAAACTGCTTTTCCATTTCCCAGTCTAGTCATGGTTCAGCTACCTCTGCTCAACTGCAGTGATGTTTCCCTGCTTGTTTTCATTTGTTTATCCTCCTTTGTAGTATGTTTTTCCTCTCCTTTGTAAAGTCCATGGCCACAGCTGGAACACAGTAGCACTTGTCTCATCTGATTCAAGAGAACAAGCCTTTTACTCACAGGCAGCGTACTGCTTCTTAAATTGGTAACGTGATTTAGGTGGTTGGCCATCTTGCCAGCATGTTCCATGTGACTTCTGTATTCAGAGGAGGTGTTCACAAAAAGCTTTCCATCTGAAATACCTACAGAAATTCTAGAAACTCTAAATAAAACATACGAAATTAATCATTTAATTATTCAATTATGAACGTTACACGAGTAAACAAATTAACATTGACTTCAGACATCATCCTTATTGCTGATCTCCTCAATATTAAAAATAGTAAAAACAAAAATTCTCAAACTGGAAATCTTTAATGTACTACATAGATCACAGCTAATATTAAAACATGCAGTGCTTTGAATTGTGGGCTTGTGCCTACTTCAGTCAGTGCTCAGAATTGAGCCTACAAGAAAACAAAGCATAGAAGTGCAAATGTCATCAAGTTTATTTACACAGATGTTAGATCTCAGTGCAGAGATAGTACTGCTCAGGTGATCAAACCAGTGGTTAAAATATTAAATCAGTTTGAATGTTAAGGTAGAACAAGAGAAATCCTTAGGAAAATACCTATAGATTTCCAGATTCCTAAGACCTACTAGTGTAATGCAGTTTTATAAACAGAGAAGGGCAACAGTTTCAAAATGCAGAAAACAATAATACGTGCATTTCAGTCTAATGCAAACATTGTGCCGTCTTGCTTTTCAGCTGTTTTTCTTTGCAACCTTTCAATGTAAAGGGGAGAAAAAGGATACTCTTGACTGGGTTACCAAGAAAGTCTTGGAAAAGTGTTCTTTCTGATACTGTTATTCAGTTACTCTGGTCCTTGTAGATGCTGTCTCATGCTGCTGACAGTTCTTCCAATGTCGTTTTATGAATATCAGTCAGAGGGAAGAAATTGAAAATAGTCAATAGTATTATTTCTTGAAGCAGTCTGCATAGCACCGCAGTGGATTTTCATGATGAGGAGGGAAGAGTTACCTCTGTTAATTATATTGCTTGCATTGTGCAAGCAATAAAAAAAAAATCCCCATGTTCTTAGTGCTTGTCCACGAAATAAAATACTGATTTTAGATAGGGAAGCAAGCAGTTTGCTGAGGAGCTGTTCAGTGTGTTGTACTGAGATGTGAACCAAAAGCTCAGCCATAGCTTCCCATTAGACCCTGTTTTTTCTGGACACCGAGTGTTACATCTGTGATCCTCTGAGAGACGGCATTGAAAACAGAAACCTTCTTGTGCTTTGCTGTCGGCCAGGAAATTGCTGGTGTCTCTGTTTAAAGAAGCTTGGTGCATCAGCTCTCAACAAATAGCAGAGCTAATTGGACCCTGTTGCAGCCTGAGAATCCATCCTGAGCTGCCAGGGGAGGAAAAGCAATGTGAATGCAGATGAATGAAATTTGGGGGATACTTCCTGAGTTATTTTCCATATCAACTTCTCTAAGGAGAAAATACATAAGTGAAGCTGTCTATAGGGTTTTAATGCCACCTGAGAAGTGGACATAAGAGCTGTATGAATATTGGGATGAAAGTCTGGTAAGGAGAGGAAGGTTTTCTTTTGAAGCAAAAACAAAAAGCCAACAAAAAAAAGCTGAAGGAACTGGAAACAAGTGCAGTATCTCCATGTCCTTATTCACCAAAGCAAGGAACAGAAACAAAGAGAGGTAAGAAACCAGGTAATACTGAAGGAATGAAGTCCTAAGAAATTCTGAACCGTCGTTCACCACATATGAACTTAGTTCAGTTACAGGTATTTAAGATAAGGGCAAAATGAATTGAAAGAAACCTGAGTCTCTTGGTAAGTATGGTGTAATTGTTGGTATTTGGTACATGATTGACGGTTGTTATGGTTTATCCTTCTCTCTTGGGAGATTTCAGAAACAAAAGCATTGGACTTCTGTGTTTCACAGTGGCTTCCACTGAAACTTGTGCTCTGTTTACTCCTGCTGGACCCAGTTTTTCTGGTACTTCATATTCCAGTGTGAGTGAAATTACTGTAATTAGGCTGTGAACTTGGACGTGAAAGATGAATATTTGAATATCCGTGAATAAAGAAAGCACAGTGTTAGAAGGATGCTGCTGTTTCACATGATAAAAAGACATACTAGGTACTCTGTGTAGTCTAATGGAAATACTTCAGTGTCTAGTATGTTGAGGGCGAACTGATAAGACATTGGATGGCTTTTGGGTTGCACAACACATGTTAGTAGTGAACAGGAAGATAAGTTTATCTCTTGCTCAGTATTTCTGCAAAGAAGGTGCAGGAAATTAAATGTTTCCTGATTTTTATAAGACTACCCTAAGTCTTCTAGCTGGATTGTGAGGAATCTTACTGGAGAACTTGATAGAACGTGTCTGTAGCATGGAGGAAAAAAAGATGGACAAAAGGGAAATTCAAAAGACTTCTGAAAAGACATTTGCATGATGTCACCTTTTTTTGTCTACTGATACATGTCATGCTTTACTTACAAAAATACAGAAGTTGTAAGGTGAAAGTCACAAACGCAATCTTCATGTTTTGTCTAGGGCTTGTTGCTGTGGGAGAGAAGGCACAAAAGAGATCTGGACATTACGTTGTGATGAAGGATCTTTCAGGTGAGGTTTTTGTCACCTTGGAAAAAGCCCAGAAGGCTCATTTGAAAGTGATTGCTCTGTGATAGCAGCACTGAAATCTCAAATGCGTTTTGTCTTGAAGGCAAGCATCCGGTTTCTGCATTGATGGAGATCTGCAACAAGAGAAGATGGTCACCACCTGAATTTGTGTTGGTGGATGACAGTGGGCCTGATCATCGCAAACACTTCATCTTTAAGGTGCGTCTGAATTCCTTTGTTTACTGCTAGCTTCTCCAATGAAGCGTGATACTAAATTCCTCTTTATACTTGTGTATTCCAGGGGTGGCTGGGGTATGCTGAGCAGCGTCTCAGTGCAGAAGTATCACAGTCCTGTTTCTGTGAAAGCCAATTCGGGCCTCTCACGCGCTTTAATCTGTAAATCCGTGAAGAAACTGTGATACCATTCCATGTCTTAATAAAATGATTAACTCGAGTGGAGTCATATTCTCACTTCTTGTTCGCATGTGTAGTGCCAGTGCTATTGCTGTTGTCAAGACAAGCGAGCAGGACTTAGTTGTTTTTGACTCTGGTTATCTCGCAACGCGGTCCGTTTTGTTCTGTTGCGATACCTTGTGTGAATGATGGCCACGTGGAGGTGGTTCTGGCAGGATAGGCGTGAGGCACTTCCTAACACATTCTTTTTCCATCTGTCTCAAACAGGTGAGAGTCAATGGAAACGAGTACAGGCCTACTTTTGCCAGCCTTAATAAGAAGCATGCTAAAGCCACAGCAGCAACTGCGGCTCTCCAAGCGATGGGACTTGTACCAAAGGAAAGCATGGTCAATACCACCATGTTTAGGAGTGCCTCACACCGCTAGATATTGTTTTTTATATTGACATTATTTCAGATAATTTTACTCTGCACAAAAATGGTATTTGCCCTTTCATGTTGTAAATACATTGGCAATTCCCACATTGTAAAAACTGTACAGACACCTTCAGGTTTTTTCTTTTGTACCATCAAAATGTATTTAAATCATACTTAGTTTTTGGTATGTTTATATTGTTTACATTAGTGATGTAATTATTTCTTAAACGACTAAATCAGACGACAGACTCTGGAGGCATCAGTAATCTGAACCCTTGTTTTAAAACTCATGCGATTTCTCCTCCATATGGAATGTTAACACTTTCATACTGTTTTGTACTCTGCTGCAGTTCTCCCTGGCCTCGGTAAAGCTACTCTCGCGCTTTTGCCTACAGCCGGTGAAAGGCCACGCAGCTTACCTTAGTCTAGTCGAGGCTGGCGTGTACTGCTGGGCAGATAGCGGGCTGTCCTGTGCCCCGGGAGAGAGCGAGCGGTGGCAGCAGCCCTGTTGTACAGCGCTAACACCACTGCTCCTCTAGGAGTTTTGTTTGGGGCTAGAGTTGGCGGTGCACCGCAGCTGGCCGCGCAGCCCACGCGCTAGGACGTACGCGAGGAGGCAAAAGTCTCGCTTTAAAAGGGACGGCAGAAAGTGCGGCAGTGGAACCGGTGAGACTTTGCGACGTGACAGTGACTCTCCCTGCATGTTCTGAGAAGGGAGATGATGGAGTTGTCTGTTCCAAACAAATTAACACACTGCCTGATGTTGATTGTATGGATTTGTGGTTAATGTGAATTTTAAAGTCTAACAAATCTACAACTGGATTGGGGGGAGGGAGGGAATAGAATGACGCTTAAATTGTTGTACCCAACTCGGTCAATAAAGCAGCACAAGTTCATAATCTTAATCACTGGTCAGTAAACGGTAATTAAAGTCTATGCCAACGGAGCTTTTTGGAGAAACGCACAGTGTAAATGTACTGCTTAAGAAGAGTAGCAGCAGACTTAAAGCTGCAGTAACTGATCCAGGCAATTTCAGCTGCTTTACACTATTACCAAACCGACTCCTTGGGCTCGCAGTTTTGTAACGGTACTCTGCCCCCAAGGAGACCGACGTGATCCAGAGTTACGGCAGTTGGATAAGGGAAAGGATGTAGAAAGCTTTTCCTTCTATTTTTTCTTCTCTTAATTTAATAAGTATTAGTATTTTAGCTGTGTGCACTTTGAATTGAAAGGGCATTGTCCAGCTTTTGCCAGATCTGTCCATGTTTTGAGCAGACTGCCAGGATTACGGCAGCAGTTTGCTAGTGTAGTAGTTAAGTGCTTATTTCTGAAGTCGTGGAGGATTTTTTTTTTTGTACTGCATCAACTGACCAGAGCTTCATTGGGAACAGGAACCAATTACAGCTCGTTTGCAGTGAGACTGTGCTCAGGCCTAAAGTGAACAACCTTTGCAACGGCAGTAGGATCTTGGAGGTGACAAATTACTAGTAGCTCTTCCTCTGCAGAGTAAATTATTTGTGTGCGTGCTCTCTCAGCTGTCACTGAATGTGGTACCTTCCGTTGCCCTTCAGTGGACAAGTACTAGCATCTCATTTTGCATACAGCAGAGAAATGGTACCAGCTTCTCCACCACACAGCCAAGAAATAAACCACCTTATTAGTCCATCAAAGCACTCTAGAAATGACAGTCTTTTTTTTGTGTGTGTGTGTGTGTGTGGACATAGGTGTCTCTAGACAATTAAAGCTTTCTTTTCCTTTTGGCTTCTCACCTTCAGTTTCTGTGTAAAATTGTGTGAAGATCTCCTCGCCTCGTTTTCTGAACAAGTTGTGAGGTGTGGATTTGAAAAAGAAAGCTAAGCAGATGGTACAGCAGTGCAAAGACTGACTCGGGGAGAGCTGGGGATTCATTGTAACTCTCAGGCAAGTGCAGCTTTTTGATGCCTGACTCAAAGCAGTTAACTCAGGATGCGGGAGGCAGCTCCTCTTCAGGCTTTTGTTTCAGTGTCTGCTCTGATACAGCTAAAACATCAGCAGTGTTGCTCGTGCTGTTCCGTCCGCGGCGTCCGTACAAGCACAGGTTTTGGAGCTGCTCACTATCAGATCTGGAACATAATCTGTTGTAATTCGTCACAATCTGTTGTCTTCGTTAATTTTGTTCTTCTGGGGTTTATATTCTCCATGTATGTTGGAAAGATATGTTTTGAGGAACAGATTAATTCGGTCCCGTGGAAGACTCCAATTCAGAAGTAACTGTTGAGGCAAATTCTGGATTTCACGCCTTAAAGACGTGGTACTGTATGTAGATTTAACCTTCGATTTTCAATACTTAAAAATATTAATATCTGTAATACTTCAATTATGGCATTTCTTGACTTTGAGGTTTCTGTTTCAGTTTCATTCCTGTTGTTTAGAATGATAAATGAATTCAGTGCGGAGATGTCCTTCTGTTCAGTTTGTAAATTTGGTTGGAGTGTCCTTTGCATGCAGGAATAGACAAGTAGTCCTATTAAAAAGAATAACTAGGAAACACTCTCTTGGGACCTGTTTATTTATGGAGCACTTCAGCTGTCTCAAAAGTGAACGGTGACTCCTGCAAACTGAAGGCATCTCTGCCTGCTGGATTTCTGTTGCGGGATCGCTTTCTTAGAAGCGCTTTCAATGACGGTGCTTCTGCCCTCCCCGTGGTGAGGAGTGGTCTGAAACGTGCCTGACAACACAGAGCCAGCTGCCACCTGAATAAGGCCCAGACAGTCAAGCTACGTGGTAATTTTCAAACGGGGCTGAAGACACAGGGCAGTCGAGCGTAGTAACGACTGGAAAACCAACTGGTGCTGGTTTCTCTCTGGTTGACTGACAGCCCAGATCTAAAGATAGCAACTGAAATTCGTAGTAATCGTAACATCTCCCACAGTCCACATACCAAAGTGGTTAACTGTCCTGCTTGGTGAGAATTGCTTTCCCAAGCTGTCTGCTACGGAACAGCATTATTCTGCTTTCAGTACTGCGTGTGATACTGAGGTGTGCTCCGAACGTGCTGGTGTCAGAATTGTGGCTGTGGGCTCACAGATAACGAAGGGCTTTTGGAGGATGCTCTAAGCTGCCCTTTCTTCTTGTAAGGCAGGGACTCAGATCTGGGTACATCTAGCGAATGGGAGTGGCAGTGGTGGAGTTATATCAGCAATTCTGGGGAATCCCAACCTTCTCATCTGATGCAGATGCAATAGGACTGTTTGTGCCCAGCTACTCCTAACCCAGAGGCGTGCCATGCTGTGGTTAAATGCCAAGCTTCTGGCTCAGTGCTGTAAGCTGGCTTAGAGGTGGGAGGAGAACTTCACCTCTTGGAAGTGGCCACACATTACTGCACTGTTTCAGAGGAGAATCTATATGTGGAATCTTTATCTACAGAAAGATACAGGCCCTCCAACCTGAGTTCAGATGAAGCAAAAGCAAACTGTATTATAAAAATTTATTAAAAAAAAAAAAAGCTTTCTACAATACAAAAGGAGATGTCCAAGGCTTTAGTTTCCCTAGAAAGCCCTTTGATGTGTTTTATTGTGGTGGTGTGCAAGAGCTGTCTGAGATGTACCAGGAGGGACACAGCCCAGGCACTGCCCTGCAGGCCTGAGAGAAGCACAGCAGCTGCACACTGGAGAGCTTTGTGCCTCATCACCTGGGAAGGGCACGCACATACCTAGGGCTTCCAGGCATAGGCGTAATCCTTCATTTCCAGAAACCGGATGGAAGATTTTCCCAGCGTTGGCACCTGACTCAGCTGATCCAAAGTCTTTGAATGCAGCCCGCACTTCAGCAGGTCTTCGCTTACAGCTTCCTGAAGAAGAGAAACATGTATCAGCACATTTCCATCTGAAAAGAGCTGTAGTTCTCAACAGTTGCTGATGCATCTCCGGGGAGCTCCTAAACATCCCGTTCTTCAGTGAGCCCATTTCTGGGGGAATGAAGAGACACAGCGACTGCCAGGTGGTGATCACAGGCAATACCCACATATAAGGACAAGTTGTTACAGCTTAGCACACTATGGCCTGTAATAAAGATGCTGTTCCTAACAGCAAAGCCTGCCTTTTCTAGTTTACTTACCTTCTTCAAGGCGGTGCTCGCGTTACCAAGATTAGTGTTGAACACAGCTGTAGGCTCATGTGTATACAGCACTGCAGAAAATGCTCCGTGCTGTGCAGATTGCAGCAGCACGGTCAGCAAGTGGAGGGAATGAGGCAGGACAGGGCCTACGATCTCCAAACTGAAGATATCTTCATATGCCAGACGGACCCTGGCCTTTGCGTTCATGCTACGAGCCTGAAACCAAGATTGCACAGTCTTACATCTTGAAGCCAAATGAAGGTTGTGGTGCCAGATGTTCATACCCCTTCACACAGCAGTGCCACAACCCTATGACAAGCTCAAAACGTTTTAAAGTGTTGTCAGCTTCGACAGGTATGAGTATGATGTTCTTAGCATCTCTAGCAACTCCTAAAGCACACCAGCTACGTTACGCAGGAGCGTTTTACAGGATTAGGAAGATCAGCTGCAGAAGAACTTTGATACCACAGGAGCAGCTTCTCCAGAAGCACAGGACTGTGTTGTCTGCACATTCAGTGCCCGCCACCTCCTGCAGGTCAGAGGCTTTCTACTGCAATTGGTTGTTGCAGTTTAAGTGCCTGTATGACATCAGTAGCATTCAAAGGCCATTCTTTTAAGGACACTTTTACTATCCGGCAAGGCTACTTAACACCTTAGCCATCATAGGTAGAAATACTGGGATTTCCATTTAGCAGCACAGGTTTTGTAAGGATGACCTCAAAGGAAGCCCATACTGCAGTCAAAATGCTAACTCAGGCTACAGCGACACAAGTCACTCTGCTGTACCAGAAGAAGGTACAGATTTCATTTTATTACTGGAAAATAGAGATGGCTGCATTACTTACTTTGAGTGTCTGCATTGTTCCACCTCGGAAGGCAACGGGGGACAATAACGTGGGAGGAAGCCCTGCCTGCGGTCCCGCGACAGCCACCAGGCTCTTACAGTTTATCAGGAAGTTCAGTAAAGTGAATGTGTTTGTTCCTTTCACCACTGTGAGGGACTCAGGTCTGTGATCCACCTGCACTTCATGCTTCTCTTTACGACTGAATTGACCCGAGTCAAAGGAAAAACTTGAGAAGCACGGCAACTCCAGAAGAAACCTCACTGCCCTTCTACCTTTGACTAATCAAGTCGTTAAAGCAAACAGAATAATCCCTCCAAAAAAACCAAGCCTTACGCTCACTCAGATTCCTAAACTCAATTATTTAGCAGCTTCTTACACCCAATTGATTGCATCACTAAAGCTGTGAGATAAGAAATGTTTTCCAGGTCCAGCGTCTTACAGCTGGCAAGTAGCGGTTATTAAATACGGACAAAGTTAGCAACTCCTAGTTTTACTATGAATTTTGCATCAAAACATAAAAAAACATAAGCAGTTCTGCTTACAGCAGGAGTCTGCTTTTGAAGGGATTCCCCTGATGCCCCCACTTGCGGGAAGTCTGAGCACTCCTCTCGGATGCAGCACAAGGCAACAGCTGCAAGGCTTTCCAGGGCAATCCATGGTGAAATGAAAAGAAAGGATACAGTTTAATAGAAATAGCATCTGGCTTTTTAACCTTGTCTTGGACTCCCATCTCCTCGAGCCAAGAGAAACCATCATCATCATCATCACTTGGAGCAGCTTCCCTGAGAAACACAATCATTTTTAGGATGGTAGAACTTTCTACGACTGTTTTTCAAACGGAACATGCAGGAGTGCAGCAGCGCCTCAGGACTGTAGCGTTTTAGATTTATGACATACTCGCCATCCTCAGGGCTTCTGCCCACTTCAGGTTGTTCAGCAACTTCTGTTTCCAAATTTCCTTCAGAGTTTTTCTGTTTTTTGCTTCGACTTTCTTCTACAAAAGGCAGAGAAAACTCTATGCCTTAAACAGAAGAGAAAAGAGAGCAATGAATGGTTTTGGAATGCACAGCTAATGTGATGTATTGGTCACTGAAATCTAAGTGGGAGTGGTTGCAGCTCACCTTCATTTCTCATGGCTTCCCTTAAACCTCTGGTGGTGGGAGAAATCACGGCCGTGATAACATCACTTCCCGCCAGACCAGCTGCACGGAACAGGACAGTAAACTGGTAAGTGCACACATAGAAGTAGGGGCACAGCTTGGCTTTGAGCAGGTTGTACAGAGAAGTAAAGCTGACAGACCTGCAAATAAGGAAACAAAGAAATGTTCTGTGATTGAAATCAAGCTGAATTTGGCTGGGTGTTACTGATGTGTGCTCTGGCCAGGCTTGAGACCACAAAGGGCGATTAGTCTGATTTTCACATGCACTCAGCATGCAGGAAGCTGCTCTGAACTCCTCTGAAGCACAGCCTGCTTGCAAGTACCATGCTTTTCTTGCATACTCGCCATCCAGCATGCAGTTTCCCACTGAGCACCAAAGGCAACCTGCTAACAGGATTCACAGAATTGTATCCGAATCAACAACTGTGGCTGGAGGGGGACATTTAACACACAAAGGTAGCTTTGGTCTGAAGAGGCAATTCCTCAACCTGGTCGTTAAGTAAGCGCAGACCAGCTAAAGGAATTAACCAATCAATCAAACATACAAAAACAGATGGAACTTGTGCACTGATTTAAACCCCAGGGTCTTGATCTCACCACCCACACTCAGGTTCCACTCACCAGTCACTCATCAGCACTTGCTGCAAGGCCTCATCCTGTGCCCACGGACAGGCCTTTCCTGCTACCTTTCTGTCTGCTCCAATACGAGGGAACAGCTGCAGCCACGGCAGCGAGGGGTGAAGCCAGTAAACGAGGCTCTGCTGAAAGGCACAACGCAGTTCTGTGGACAGTTTTGGTTCCTAGATCACAAAATATAATTTAGGACGGGATATTTAGAAATACTTCATTTAAGGCAGCTTAGATAGCTGTCTATGTGAGCCTTACTCTCAAAATACAAGCAAATAAGGAAAAGTGCAAAGGTTCTCCCTTCTAAAGCAGCAGCTTCCAGCTCCCTTCTGAAGTTTCATTACCTGTACACTCTGTGGCAATTCCATTTCCACCGCTCTGCAATGCCGAGCAAATCCCTGAGCTTCCTCCTGTGCTTTTAAATGCTCTGCCCAGGTGAAAGGCCGAGAAGACATAAAGAGAAGTCGTGTTTTGATGCTCCAGTCTGCAGGAAACTCATGTCTCGGTGAGGTGGGGACATTGGCTGCAGGAACAGTTAAATGAAGGTCCTTACAAAACAGAAATAACATCAGTTAGTCCACAGAAATTTAGAAACACCAAACAACCAACAATGTAGCTACCTATGCATATTTTCACATGGCTAGGCTTCCTTCCATGCTGGCTTAATACACCCCTCCCGGCAGGCAGAGCAGATCCTGGACAGGACAGGACAGTGGCTGACACAAGGAACTAGTGGAGTGCCACAGCCTTGAGGAGGAGAAGGCAAACCTGCTGCTTCCTCTGAGTTTCTGTCCAACTCACTTCAACAGTAGAAATCCCTATTACCTTGTTTTAATTCTAAGGAACTACTTGCACTAAATTAGGAGCACATACTTACACTTCCCAAAAGACAACAAAAAATGCTGGAGAGTTCCAGAACTGTGTGTTCTGGGAGGCTCTGCAGTTCCGCTAAGTTAATCTTAGCTTAAGTTTACAAATCTATAAAAGCCTTTGACACCATGTGCCTGAAACTCTGTCAAGGACTGTTACTCTCTTTCTTATTTAGGCAGCTTAGGGAATTCTTCTGAACGCTGATATATATATTAGTACATTTGAAGATGAACCACCAAATGCTAAGCGCATAGAATCTTCTGAGTTGACCTTTATGGGATGTTTAGAGGTAACCTGGTCCAACCCCCTGCAGTGAGCAGGGACACCCACAGCTGCATCAGGTGCTCAGAGCCCCATCCAGCCTGACCTTGAGTGTCTCCAGGGATGGGGCATCCACCGCCTCTCTGGGCAGCCTGTTCCACTGCCTCACTGCTCTTATGGTAGAAAACTGCTTCCTTACACCCAATCTACAAGTTTGAAACCATTTCCCCCTGTCCTATCCCAACAGGCCCCACTAAAGCACCAGCCAACCAGCTCGGGCTTTTCCCCGGGCCAGGCCAGCAAGAGGCGTTTCAGACGCAGTACGCGAGGCCCGGTACCTCGGGCAGCAGCAGGACGTCGGTTCCCTCCGAGAGCCCCGCGCTCCGTGCGCCCTGATCTTCTCCGGCAGACTCGAAAAACTGAAGGGGAAAAGCACGAGATTGGCAACGTTCAAAAAGGCTTTCTCGGAGGAATCTCACGAGCCTCCGCTCCGAGGCCCCGCGCGGCTCCCCACCTGCCAGAAGGGCGCGGCCGAGGCGCGCCCCCCCTCCGGCGGCGCGGGCTCCCCTTGCAGCCGCCGTGCGGGCCGGCTCGGCGCGTTGTCCAGGCTAGAGAAGGGGTTGCGGCGGGCGGGCGCGGAGCGGGCCCTCGGTGCCGCGCCGAAGGGCTGCCGGGCGTCCGGCTCGCTCCTCCGCGCCCGCTTGCGTTTCAGCCGCAGCGTAGCCGGCGGCTTCTTGAAACCCGGCGAGTAGCCGGGCACCGCGGCGGCCATGGCCGAGAGCGCAGCGACAGGGCGGGAGCCTCCGTCCCCGCTTGGCGCCAACGGAGCCCGTCCCCGCCCCTGGGCGGCGCTGAGCTGCGGCGGCCGCCGCCATTTCCTGCGGCCCCAGGGGGCGCGGTGGAGCAGGAGCCTCCGGGGCTGAGCTCGGTTCTCGCGGCGCCGCTCTCGGCCCGGCATGGTGCGGGGCCCCACGCAGCCCGCGCTGGGATGCGGCTAGGCGCCCAGCTCCAGCAGCTGCACAGCCTTGCTACCAGCTCAAAGCTGCTTACGAGCGTCAATGGACGTATGAAGGAAAGAGCTGCTTAGGGCTCCTCTGTGAACCCTCCTGTTCGAGCGCATCTGGCTAGCACTAGAACGTTATTAAAAGCTGAGGCACCTCAGCCAGCTGCGTGCAGCACTCGGCAGCTCAGTGCCTCAAGTACACGGACGTCTACTTCATAAACACAGCTTCAGCTACAGCTAGTGCCTCTGAAACAAGTTTGCTCTTAAAGGAAAGCAAGGAGGAAGCAACGTGCTATGAGAAAAACAAAGCAAAAACTACCACCAACATCACCAACAAAAAGCATGGCAGCATTTCCCTCCCCGCTGATCTGTTC
The DNA here is from genome assembly GCF_038088225.1 of Cyrtonyx montezumae. Taxonomy (NCBI): domain Eukaryota; kingdom Metazoa; phylum Chordata; class Aves; order Galliformes; family Odontophoridae; genus Cyrtonyx; species Cyrtonyx montezumae. The sequence goes on along the minus strand of NW_027072034.1, from coordinate 59,752,466 downwards.
TAGGCATAGGACCCAGGTTAAAAAGAAGTGAAAGTGCACAGAACACAAAGGTCTCATGAGAAAGAAAGAAAAGATAACATTACAGTAATTTAATATTCTTTTGTCTCAAACTTCGGAATTGCACGATTGCATTAGCTCCCGGACTGTACATAGTCAGGTTCACAGTTTCTGACTGCTGACATGAAGAAAACCAGCAGTGGGGGCACTCCTGCTCTCAGTACCATCGCTCCCCCTATAGGATCCCTGCCAATCCTGATGGATTTCCCATCCTGCTTTTCTACTATGGAACAGTTTTAAAGGTAACTGAAGACCTTAGCATACTGCAGTCACTGCTCAGCCTTAATGCAGCCCAAAAAAATAAAAGTAATTAAGTGCAAAGGGGACTACTGGTAGGGGGAAACTGAAAAATAAAACCAACCAAAAAACACCACCAGCATTTTTTTTCCCCTTTAATTTCATACGGTTGAAAAACAGCAGCAAGGGAGACTGCCTGTAGATGTTACTGACATTTGTAATGAGGGCAGGGCTGTCAAGATTTGTGCGTCAAGACTGTCTAGAAGTTGCTGATGGGAACATTTTACTCAACTGGTTCAAAAAATCTCTCAAGTCTCAGGAGCTTTACAGACCATTTGTGCTGAGGTACAGAAGATCTTTAAACTCTGGTTATAGAATTACTTGAAAGTGTATACTAATTTACTTCTGAGATACATTACATTTCTTTATCTTCCACGGGCTTAGAAGTCAGGAATTCGTGTGGTTAGAACTGAATGACTTGTCTTTTTCTTGCTTGATTCTTCTGAACTATTTCCATAGAAACTTTGGCTTCATACAATGGGATCGGTTCGTCCAGCTGAGGCCTAAAACAGAACAGAATGACAGGTTTGCTGAGCATGCTCAGATCAATAGCACTGCTATAGACTTTACTTTCACTGTGTCAACTTTACTCCTTAAACACAATGAAAATTTTACAGCTTTGCCTAGATTCACAGAGGAATGAAAGAGCCCTAAAGCAAACAGGAAACAGAAATCAAATATATATCCTTCTAACAGGGAAAAGGTGGTGGTGGGAAAGCTTTTGCTCTACAGCAATACTGTTTGCCCACATTAATAGAAAGGATCTTCCATTCCCACCTCTATGGCCGTATCTAATAATGCTGTCAGTCTTCTTATAAAGAAATATCAGACAGACCTATTGTGTTTTACAGTCAACACCACTTCTCAGTCAGACACATTGCTGAGCAGCCAGATATATGCTCTTTCTCCACCAAGAAAAGAATGTGCTGCCTCTGCTAAATTTTGCCATCAGCAAAATCTGGGGTTTTACCGAGTTTCCCCAGGCATGGCCCACTATATTATAGACAGACCATAAACAGTTCCACATGAGCTATGTAAGACATCCTTTCCTCAACATCTCACCATAGATCTGCTGTGCTGGCAAGAGATTTCTAAGGCTCAATAAAAGAAGAGTAATCATCATCTCTTACCTGAAAACACTACTCGATAATTTCTCCATTATATCTTCTAAGATGCGTATCTACAATGTCTGTCAAGGTAGTAGCATATCTACAAATAATTCTTTAACTGTTGGGTTTGCTGCTAAGAGCCCAGCAGGATCAAGACAAAACAAAAATGAAGCGTAACTCCAACCATTAGCTCAGATTTACACACATATTTACATATAAGAATAACCCTTCCTAGCTTGTAGAAATGAAGAATGGAGAATTAGAAACAATAAAGAGTTACAGTAGGCAAACACAGTCTGCAGGGGGTAAAATAAAACACTAAGTAATCAGAATGGCAACTGCACTGGTTGTGCAGACTGAAGACAACTGACTTTGGCAGTGGTTAAACTATCCCTCTTGCTCATGCAGAAATTTGAGTTAAAAAAGAAAAACAAAGCAAACAACATAATCAAGTTTGGAGCATAGCAGAGCTTATAAATTATTGGAGCAATATTGTGCACCTTTAAGGAATCGTTGTGCTAATGCACAACATCTGTATCAACGTGGCAGATGATTTTGTATTTAGTGTTTACATGAAACTCTGTAAAAATAATGTTCCTTCTTTCATTTTAAGAGTAACCTGGTTAACATCGGATGCTCAAGTCATTTTAAAAAAGATCATCTTGTGATTTCTTCAGGTAAGGAATGAATGCCATAGGCTCAAGAATTTCACAAGATACAGAGCTATCAAAAAGCAGATTTTTTCCTTTCAGCTTTTAAAGAAGTGGTGACAAAAAACGCTGTTGTTATTAGGGGAGACAACAGGAAAAGATCCATTTCTGTCAGCTTACTTTCTGTAAGTAGGTAACTACATGGGAAGCAGTGAACAAAAGTACCACAAGATAACACTATGTATGACAGCCTACATCCCCTAAATAGACCTCTCAGTGTGCCCGACCTTGCCTAATCTGCTTTGCAGTTCAGTGGAGGAGGGGAGGACTTCCTCGCAGTGTAGTCAGTCTTTTGACAAGCATAATGACTTAATCCTCACCTGCCTCTGCTGTTCTGCTAAGCTGCAAAAGTGATTCAGCAGATCTCAATCTGCAGTGCAGAACAGGGAGGGTCCTTAAAGCCACAACTGTTCCACTAAGCAACCCACTGAACACTGTCCTGTTAGCAAAAAGCTCCAGGCCCACCTCCTTAAGGCCACACGTTGGTAATGCAAATGAAGGGAGCACACCTCTTTCCACACCCACATCTTCACTCAATTAAATGTTATGCACATAACACTACGGATAAGAAGATTACGAAGCCAAAATGTTTTAACGTTTACAGTTAATCTGATTGCATTAAGATTTATAGGTGATACATCCCAACAGAACAAAAATATATTTTTATCAGCAAAATATTGTACATACAACGTTAAAACTTGTAAAACTTCAATTAATTGGCCCCATCTCAAACAAAACCACTATTTTTTGCAGAATGCATTTTCACCTGTCACCGTTACTTTTTGCTTTCTATTTAGAAAGTATACAGAGAGTAGCTTTAAATACACACGTGTTACACTGTAGTTATATTGTATGCTTCTCTATGCTGACCTTAAGCCTGAGGTTACAGGAGGGAACAGAAGATAATGTATTAGTTTATCTGGTACATTTCCATCCATTTCTTAGCAGTCAGCACTCAAAATTATCATCGAAAGGATATAGAGATACTTCCCCTGCTCTATATTGGACAAGTTCCATATCTCCTCATTGAGAAAGGAGACTGTGGCTCCTTTAAGAAACAAGGAATGACTGTCTGGAGGATCCAGCTTAAAAAAAAATGAAGAAATATGTTATTTACTTATATTTTCCTGTACAAAAACAAAGATCAAATGGTTATTTTATATTTATGGTTATAAAACAAACCAACATACTCCTTAACCATTCTTCCAACAAGTAAACTTGTAACACAGATTTCAGTGATACTTTCTGTCTTGCCAAACTGCTCAATATTCTGAGCCAATCAAAAGAGATCTTTTATAATCCTCAGTATAGTCATACTATTAACTGACTATGTTAGAGAACAGAGCTCCAAAATTATCACAAAGAAAAATAAAAAAAGCATTACTGAACCTGAATGCTTTTCATTTTCCGGCTAAGAAAATCTGAATGAAAACTGATGTCATTTAATAGTGGGTAACCACTGAGCCATACACTGAGGCATGAATGAACTTGCTGATCAATATAGCCTCTGTACCTGAAGATTTCTCTCTGTTGTTATCCAGTTTCCCCCGACACCAAGAAGAGTGATGATATCATGCTTATGAGGCAGTAACTGTGATTTTGAAGTTGATTCGTCTTCAGTGCTATATAATTTTACTGGAAAAATAAAAGGACAAATACATTCTATCTCAGAAGAAAACAATCATTGTCAAAAATGAAATGTTTCTCTCTATCTGTACTGAAAAACACACATCTTGGGATTCTTTCAGTCTTATGACTTAAGATAGAAAAGAAATGCAGCATATTCACGTGAGCACACACAATGCGTGATGGCTGCCTGGAACACAACTAGAATTCAGTTACACTGTTGGTCTCGTGAGACTATCAGAGAAAGCAGACGATTCAGGGAAGTCAATACATACTGCTTTTAAGATACTTCAGTGGGACTAAGAAGTTCTTTAATATTGCAGCTACATATCATAACTTCAGACTTCTCAGCTATTACGACTGTTTTAGAATAATGAGCTAAGGAAGAGTAAACAGTGTCACAGATCTACTTTTAGAAGTCACTTCTTTCCAGCTTTAAGAAGAGAAGAAACACTTTGGACCAATTTAGCTGAGGACCAGAGTTTCCAGATACTTCCACAAGAGGCAATAGGAGGAGTTCTTAACCAGATCTTTCTGAAGGAGGTCTATTGAGTAAAGATAGGTAAGTAAAATTACATGGGACTGAGCAATTACACAAACTTTTAATGTAACTTCCACATCTGCTTGGAAATAACAAAAAGCACTTCATGCTACTCTGCAGAGCAGGTTGGCATCAGTTACATACCTCCAGCATCGACAACAATATCCACTCCCAGGCCACCTGTTTCTTCCAAGCAGCTTTCTGCCACATCTATCTTCCCATTGGACACATCGATAACCCGAGCTACACAAAGCAATACAACCCATTGATTACAACCAAAGCACAGAGTTTAGATTCACAGCAGAACAAAGACTTCCCATTTTCTGTATCATAAGCAAGTTTGTAGCTAAGTCAGAAAGCTCAATCAATAGTTTTTCGTCTTCCAGTACAGTGAAAACCAACACAAAAAACATCAGTTAAATTAATCCAGAAGTAAAAATGTAAAGTAAACGTAAAGTAAAATGTATTTTCACCTCATGTATGAACAATGCCTTATTTACAGATGGATATGAAAAGAAAGGAAACCACCAGGAACAAGGGCAGAGAAGTAGCAGTTAAGATTCTTCTATAGAAATTACAGAGGCCAAAGACTTCTCAACAAAATGATAACTGGAATAACAAAATTGAGAGGCCCAGTTCCACAGCATCATGGATTGAACTCAAATTCATGAAGTGCACTTACTCACTAAAGGCTGCCGCATACCTCCTTGAATTTGAGCACGGGGACAAAGAACAAAAAGAGAAGAAAAATTGCAATGAACTGATCATTAAGAAGAACATTAAGAAATGCTCTTTCCTCCCTCCCCCCCCCTCTATTCAAATACTAAGAATTTGAATACATCTTAGGTCAATCATTTTATATTTTTCACTGTAATCAAATTGCCTGGCCAAAAACAACAGACATGGTCATAACTTCAGAGTAATTTGATACTAACATTTCCTGTATTCAAATTAAAACCCAAACAAAAAACCCAGAACCCATTAGTTTCCTCAGTTAATAGTTTGAAGCTACTGTCTCAAGGCAATTTAACATGGTAAAACAAATACTACAGATACAGCTTCACTTCTTGAGAATCATTTTGATTTAATGGACTCAAAAGGTGACTTTCAAAAGGAAAAGCAATAGGTTAGTCTGTTCGACCATGTTCTGATTTCTGTTCACAAAAAAAAATTGTTTTGTTACTTAAGTCAACCCCAAACAGTACTCCTAGTGCTGCAATTATTTCTCTCCAGTATGTAAAACAAGGAGCATCAAGTTATAATTTAACTCCTTCCCAGAGCAGTGACGGAGCAGTGGCACAGCTGCACAGAGAGGTGGTGGAGTCTCCTTCTCTGGAGACGTTCCAGACCCGCCTGGACGCCTACCTGTGCAACCTGGGCTAGGGAGCTGCTTGGGCAGGGGTTGGACTCCATGATCTCTGGAGGTCCCTTCCAACCCCTACAGTTCTGTGATAATATCATTTCCTACAGTTCTTAGGCAAAATTTCTCACAGAACATTGGCAATTTGGTTCAGTTTCTCCTTCTACAATTCGCACAACTTCATTCTGACTGGCAAAAAGGCTTCAGTTTCTTTTCTTTCACTGTTGATGAGAAGTAGAAATAGCAGCACTTCCACAGCTTCCTCCCAGAGTTTACTCTCAGCCAGGAATTTCTGCTACAGACTTTGAATACCACCACATGTTTGGTTTGCTGAACACAGTGTCATGAGAGCCATGAACTCATAGATGAGTTTTTGTGACAGTGAGAATTAATGCACTGAAAGCTCAACATTGGGTGTGAATGAAACAAAACAAAACCCACCAAAAGCCAAGCAACCAAAAAAAGTAACCCTAAAACCAATATACAAGACAAGCTGAAAAAAAACCCCACTAACTATGAAAAGAGAGATAACCCAGGGAACAGAAGAAATTCATGTGAACAGGCATATGCATGCATGCCTGGATATATATGTTTCTTATATATCTATCTTTTGTTCTCTAACATTAACTTAGCACTTTATTTAATATTCTGTCTCTAGTCTGAAACACGGGCATCAGCATACTCCCCTCATTATTATATTTACTTCAGGGGTTATTGAAAAAAAAAATTAAAATAAAATAAAATAAAATATCTATACACACAGGTCTATAGGTTTCCAAAAAGAATGGTTACATTCCCAACAGAAAACTTGGCAGCACCCTGCTGAAGATCATTAGGGTCAGACAGTGAAAAACGCCTCCCTTCTTCCTGTTGTGCAAGAACCTCTGCTCAGCACTCCACTTCCTGCTGCATTATCAGCACTCCAAAGCTACTACAGGGAGAGCTAAATGCTCACTTGGTAGGCTGGAAGTGAATCACTCCCCAACGGTGCAGATGTGTGTGAACGTGCAGCCCCAGAATGCACAGACATACTATGTTGTCTCTGTGCTTCCACTGACAGTTCTGTTCTCAGGAGCCAGAAAGGAATTAAAATTGACAGGAACTCTGTTCTCTCAGTGTCTAAGGAACAGCTGTCTGGCTTATTTCATCGCGCTGCTAGCTTATGATTCTGGAGCCAGCAGGGAGAACATAAGGACAATAGGAAGTGCACCTGCATGTCAGCAATGCCTGGTTTTAGCAAGACCCTGAGATGGGATTTGAGAACTGCTGTAATTCTCCACTCGGAAAGCCAAGACTGCAAATAATTTTGCTAAGCAAAACAACAAAGGAGAAAGGAGTCAGAGACAACTGACGTTATCTTTTGAAATCAGATCTCAACTCATATGTTTTGTGATGTGACTGTAATTGATGTAGACTCCACAAAGCTCCTCTTAAGCCAAGACACTCTTACAACAGCTACCACTACTTTTATGCATACTTTTTTGAATGACCTATTTAAACTTGTTGATTATACTGTGGCAGTCTCAGCATTTTGAAGAGGAAGCAACAGAAACTAGTTTTAACCTTTTGTTCACTTTACAGCAGAGTTCACGGGCTGCAATTAATCCAGAATCTGTGACGTTATCCTTTATTTTAGAACAGTCTGGATAAAGAAATATTCTACTCTCCTCACTCCACAGAACTGGAATAAAAAAAGTTGATCAGAAAAGAGTCTAGTAGCTTTTACAGAGCCTTTTCCCACATTTCAAGTAGCATTCTTATTTTGAAGGAGAAAAAGAGAAAACCTGAAGTATTAGGATAGAAGTCACAGGTGAATGCAAGTATTTTCTTTAATGCAAAGCTCACTTAGCAAACAGGAAAGTCCAATGAAGCATTTTGAGCAGCCAACTACTGTAAAACATGCATCATTTTACATCTACAACAGTACTTGAAGCAGGTGTCACACAGCTTGATAAAATGCTACTAGAAGAAATTGGAGTCTGATTAAGAATTTATCTCAAGCATATAATTACATTTGAACTCTGGTTCAGGTATGTAGATTACAGACTGTGATACTTGTGATCTAGCAAAGCTTTCTTCTTGTTCACAAGTGACAGTTTTACCACGTGAAAAGGTTTTTGAGAGGCCAGGCCAAAAGCCAGCACTGAAGTCACACAGAAAGTACTTAGAGACAGTCATCACCATAATGAATAATGAGAGAACAATGATGAATAATGGAGAACAAAAAATTAAACTAAAAATAAAAATTTCATTAAGTATACTTAAAAGAGAATTTAAATATGTATGGAGTACAAATAAGTTTTTAAACTATTTAATTAGACTATAAATCTGTATTTCAGTTTTCAACTATTGAAATAAGCCTCTAGAGTAAAAGAAATTTCAAAAAGTCCTCCTTAAGCTTAAACTATAGTACTGAAGGACACAACTTACCCACAGCAGGTCTAAGCCTCTCCAGGTACTGCTTATCTTCAAGACTGTAGGCAGTAGATATTACTTTAGCTCCTCTATGCTGTGCTAACTGAACAGCTATCGTACCAAATGGCTGGAGACAACAACAACAAAAACAACAAAGAAGTAGATGGGCTTATTTACAGCAAGAATTTAAGAAAGATTATACTGCAAGGACAGTCAGAAGTTGAAGGAAAAAGTGCTGCTAAGAAAACAGCTCCAGCTGCATTTACATGAACAAATCCTGGCTGCGGCAAGCTCCACATCTTCATTAGCAGTAGGGATTGCAGAAATGCAAATGATTGTTTATATCTGAAGAAAGTTAAAAAGCAACAGTGGGAAAGGAATGAAAAATTAAGGCACTTTCCCACAGTTACACCTGAAGGCTTAGTGTAAAACCACATCAAGGTAAAAGAGCAGAAAAGAACTACCTCTTCACTACCCACACAATGTGTAAGGATTGTATTCTTGGCTCAGCATCTCACGTGGGAGGGCCCTTCCACTAATCCAAACTAAGCTAAGGGCACTGACAGGAATAGAACAGAGTTTGATAAGCTTAGTATGCTGTAAAAAATCCAGTATTTCTGGTGATAAGACAGTTGCTATGGCAGAGGCCATCCATACTGAAATTGTTTTATTATGCCACAGTCGTTACCTACACTTGCTCCATCCATGACAAGGACAGTTTTTCCAGGAGAGACTTGTGAGAGGTAGTGTAAAGCTGTGTATGCTCGGACTCCATCACGAACAGTTCCTGCTGCTTCCACCCAGCAAACCTTCTCTGGTTTGTGAACTAAAATGTCAGAAAGAAAAAATAAAATCAGACACAGAAAAAAAGAAAGGCAAAAAATCCCTGACATTTTACTCAAGACAGTAAAGGTGTTTTGCAGTTTTAGCCACATGCTCAAACTACTAGGGAGGTAAAACTAGTGAACAGCTTTGTAAACTAGAAATCCCAAGTTCAAGCATCATTTTTAATGTAGGCAATTTATATGATTTAGCAGAGAGCTCGACAGTGAATTAGAAAACCACCATAGAACAGGCAAAAGTCTGAATAGTCCAATAGCCTGTAGCTATTGCAAATAGTTATGACAGCAAAGATTCTACATTTGTTCTTTTAAGTATTAGAAGGAATAAACCTTTTGCATTCCTTTGAGTCCATAGCTTCCTCTGCAAAAACTGTCAAAGCCAGGCAGAAAGACTTTTTTCCACAAACAAGTTAGCATAAACAAGAAACATTTATCCCATGTATATTAAAAAACAAACAAACATGGAAAAGACAACAGAAGCTAAGTTGAGCAAGTGTATGTAGCTTATTCAAAGTAACACAACAAATGGTTGGGAGAAGCACAGAGATTCCTAAAATCAGTGTTCTACACATAAAGACACTATGCCCAGGAAGTGGAAACTGGAAAGTCACAACAGTTGAAAAGAACACTTCAATACCAGGCTTCCCAGGGCCCTCAATCCCTGAAAAATCACTTCTCCAATTTACAGTCTCCTAGAGTCATTCCATCTGTTAGTCTAGTCACAAGGGATGATCCCGGATTGGATCAAACTGAGGAAAAATGAATATTTCTTACTTAATTTTTCTGACAGGTTAGGTGAGGAAACGAAGGAAAATAAAAGTGAAGCAACAAGAAGGGAAGTTAGAAAGAAATAAAAAAGATGAGTCTGCTTGCATGGTTTAGGCAAAGTATCAACCATTAAATGATCGCAGCAAAGAAAAAGGTTTTGAAAGTACATGGTATTCAATGCTTTTATGAATGGGTAGAGTAGACAGAATCTGAATCTTGATGGAAAACGTGCTTGGAAGTTCGAATTACATAGCTCCCTATTAGAAAAGCCAAACTGACTTCCAAAGGTATAGTAAGATACCTTAGCAAAATATATAAACCACATACCCAAATAATGCTCATGAACTAGAACAACTTCACAAAGACCAGACTCTTCAGAATCCAGGGGCAAAATTCCTGGGGAAAAGAAGATGAAACACAGACTTTTAATTTCAAACAAGCATGCATTATAACCAAAACAAATTCCACATGAAACTGTTGGTTCCACTTGGCCTGTGGTTCAATTGGGCTTATGGTAGGTTAAGAGAACTCAGTAAGGTAAGAGCCTGTAGTTTCAATAGGGCAGAGTGCACAAGACTGTTTCAGGAGTACTCCAAACAGCACTTTGAAGACAGGGAGATAAAGACCTGGGACATAATGCTTTTTGCTACCAGCGCCATTAATTTTTGTGAGGTCATGTTTGAACACACTTCATGCTGCTCTCACTCTGATTAGCACTCTGCTTTCTGCTCTTGGCCATGGCTAACAGGAAAGAAAATTGGGCCCTCGTACTGCAGACCAAGCCACACTACAGCTACAGTCACCAGGATGGAAGACCAGAGGTAAGTGTGCTATCAGCAAGAGCAATTAAAAAAAGGATAAAAAGGACCAGAGGAAGAACAACCGAGAACGACTGAGAATTTTAAAAGTTGGGACACAGAAGACAGAAAACAAACACAGAATGGACAGAAGAAGAGGCCACAGAAGTCATTCCATTGGCCAAAAAAGAAGGTGCATAAGCAGTAGGTTCTGGCATCCAATCAGTTCTCTGAAGATATGTGCCCTCTTTCTTGGGTAAGATGCTTATTAATTTTCCTCCCTCCCTCATTCAAATCTTAGACTTCATTTAGACCAAATCAAGGGCTGCATCAGATAATCTTCAGCAAACTCAGCTGATATTTCCACCAAACTTTCATAACTTCCACTCAAAAATGATGGGCTGCAGTATACATTTTCAAATCACCCAAGGCTTTTTGTTTCATATTTTTAATAGAACATCAATAAAATGCCCCAAGTAGACAGCTTCAGCAGCTATTAAGAAATAGTGCAAGAAGGGCAAGAATCTCAGAAGATGCTTTCTCACAACATCAATTCCATTTTACTTTCACAACTTAGTCATCCTCTGTTTAAAGCAATTCACAGAATGCTAACATCTACGTAGGAACAACGTTCCTAAGAAATACATCCTCTATCCTAAAGCACTTAGATTTTGATGATTAATACAATATCATATTTCGAATGTTAACAAGGATATCCTTATAGTAAACTAAAGTAGCCTTGGCAGCTAAACCAGTTTGCATTTTATATCTCAAAACAAGAAATGCAAAACAAATAATACACGAACATCTTCCTTTTCTCAGATGCAGAAAATCAGGTACAAGTCACTAGAGAATCAAGTGTTAGAAGATAATGTATGTTACAGCCTCCAAGGAGTCATTACACATGGCTGTCAACTCACACTGATTCCAGAGTCTCTAAAACCTGAGCACCTATCTATCTAAAACCTACCTATCTAAAACCAAATGAACAATGCTGTTCACAACAATGATACAATTCCTAGTTCAAAGTAATTCATGTTACAAGACTTGAAAATGCTTGGTCATAACTGTGCTGCTTTAATAAACAAAGTAAAGCCATTTCTGCATCCCATAAGTGGAATACTATTTCCAACCTGTTAGAATTAGACTTCCTATGGTAAATTAATAATAATAATCACTCCTTCTGCTAAATTTGAAGCCAATTATAAGAAAGTTCTGCCAGAGTTCTAAAAGGAAAAGCCCCAAACACCTTCCAAGTGATTGACTTGGAAGTCCATTTTCAACAACAACAAAAGTACAGTGACTAGAACATGTCCATCTGATGGGCTTTTTTTGTTACCAATCTCACAGCCAGCTCCTAGCTGGCTCACAAAACCCAGGCTACATCTTAAGTAAAGGAAGTGAGGAAAAAAATCCACCATCATGACCTGCATTAATAGGTATTTTAATGTGCAGTAGAAACAGAGATTCTACAAAATTAGCAACTTGAATTAGTGTCTCTATTCAAATGTCAGCAAAACACCTGAATGGATTACTTTCATTAGCTCCGAAAATCCAATAGAACTATTGAACCTAGCTGCATATTCAAGTTAGGACCACTTGTGATTTCTTTACATAATCAGGAACAGATTATGGTAGGTGGTATGTTTCAGCAGTAGCTGCAGTGACAGTGGGTCACCTCCACTGATGCAGATTTCTACAAGTATGGCATGCGGGCTCCTGTTCAGCACTGGAGAGAATGCAGAGCCAATGGTGGTGACCATGTTGAATAAGTGTTTTGGAGCTGAGAATCTGTCCTAACCAACAGTGTTATGGTGCTCTTTGTGTCTGTCGTAGTTTTCAGGTAATAAATAGATGGCACTACTCTTGGAGAAACTTATGTACATCAAGGTTGTGTTAACAACACTAATCATTGTCTATTTATTCAGACGGTTGCCTCTAGAACACTCACTTTGCATGGCTAATTGGATGTATATTTTATATACATGAATATACATGCCTAGTGTATATTCTTCAAGATTCAGTGGACTTAGTAGGACTAATACATATCACGTTAGCTGCCTCTTATAACCAAAAACCATCTGTAAGAGAGTACCTTCAGATTAAAATCTTCATTTACAGGAGCTGATTCATGTGATGCCAGTAAGAACTTTGAAAATACATATTTAATTGTAACTTCATCAATGACTACAATCTCAGCCATTCATTATAAAAAGATTATTAATTGTATTAGCTGATAAAGCAAACTAGTGTTGACTTACCTGCCACTTCATCATCCGGCTGAAAGAAGGACACCTTTCTCCCAACTCACAGAGAATATATGAACAGAAGAAAGAAGGTACCAGCATAAATATTCACAGCTGAAATTAAGCATGTATTTGACAGCATTTCTTATCACTAGCTCATACAATTAAACATACCCAAATGCTAATGAAAAATACACGTTTTGTATTGAATATACACATCCCAAAAAAGAATCTTTCTTCTTTGGCATCCCATTCTCAGTTAGATGCAAGCAGACACACACATTTGAATGATTTAGTCTTTAAACCATGCATCAAAGATAGATACACAAACAAATCACTGATGGAATTCCAGAGTGTCTTCCCTATTCCAATGAATATTTTTTACTAATTAATTATAGGTTGCTGCAGCATGCATAGTTAAGACCTTAAGATCTCAATATAGTTTATTCAGAAAGCTGCTCTGCAATTTTTAAATGCTCCAAACTGATATTCAGGCACTACAGTTCAGCTCCTTTACTTTCAGTTCAGTACCATTACTACCATAAGGAGAGTCTCATTAACAAAACAAACAGTAAATCCTATTATTAAAGGTGTACCATGCAAACACTATTTATTTATCCTGGATTAACAGGCTTAAATTCTTGCTCCATACTCTCACAAGGATTGTACTAGCTTACCTTCCAATACAACTCCAGAAATCTCTCGACCAACAGGCAGAAGCTCCTTTTTCAATTTCACTTCTGACAGTAGCTAAATGAAAAGAATGTTATAACTTTTCTACCAGGGCTCAACATTTCCATGTTTATTATGATCTTAAAGCGTTTGATATTTGCAATAGGAAAACTGGGCCATTACCAAAACATTATTAGGGTTAAAAAAACAACAACAAAAAAAAAAAACCAAAGTACACACATTTCTCATTTAATATTAAAAATTTTATTTCTGCATTTAAATTTAGAAGTGTATAAAGGAAAAAAATATATAACCACAGTCATTAGCTGACAAGCGAAACTGGGCCTTAAAGTCAGTATGCAGAGGATGATAAAAGGGTTTTACTGTAAGAAGTTGAACGAATCCTGTGATCTTTCTCCATAAATTAGTAAACAAATTCAGGTGCCTTTTATTTAAAGAGATATATAAGAACACCACATCAATCCTGCACCTTGTTTCTCAGTGGTAAAGCCATATCCTCAGATGACATAAATGGAATTGTGCCAGTTACCAGCTAAGGCATTGGCTTACAACTTCAACGGAAACTGTAAACACCTCTGGCCCTTACAAAAAAAAACACAACAAAACAACAACAAAAAGAAGTAAATAAAAAAGCAAATACCTTTGTGTCTATCCAGCTCAGTGCACAGGCTCTAACTTGTACTTTCACATCATTGTCTCCTGTAGAAGGAAGGTTTTCCTAGGACAAACAAACATAACATCATACAACGTAAGATGAATGTGCCAATGGGATCCTCCTCAAACTCTTAAAAGCACTTTTCCACAGTCCTTGTTTCAGACTGTTTCATAGTCAGAACAATAATTTGTTTTCACTGAAATAGAAACTGATATCACACTGGATTTACAACACCATTTGGAGTACATGTATGATACTGTTACAAACTAACTGCAAGACTTTTCTAAATCTCTATTATTACTGTAGCTATTTTTCTGCTTTCTCTCCCCTGCAAGTTAAATATCACATTCTTACCTGAAACAATTTTAATATGTAGCCACCTCCCTAGCAAATGGAAGGTGGCAAATTTATAATATTAAAAGTAGGCTGTAGGAGTGATGGAGAATTTTAAGATAATTTAGACTGTCAGAGATACTGGGCTGTCATATTGTTCAAATAGTGCTGATGATGTCAATGAAACTGCTGTGGAGTCCCACAAATGATGGGCACCTAATATAAAAGATCTAATGGAACTTCCTACCCCAACTTTTGGTTTTGGCATTGAGACCTGCACTGATTTTAAGCACTTTAGTGCTAATTTATATCATCTAAATAGCTACACTGAGTACTGGGCTTCTGACTTGGTGCAGTTTTTAAAGAGCTACGTAAACTACTGAAGGCAAAATCATCTATTTCCCTCACAGACTGCAGCTGGTGATGTAGACTTGCTAGAATTGAAAGCGAAATGTATCAGAAAGATGTTACAGCTTTGTTTCTACTTCCTAAATCAGGACCTCTTCCTAAGTGTTGAAGCTTTCTTGTATTGATTTTTAAAAACTATTCCCAACAAACAGCTGTTGCTCTTCTCCTAGGCTTAGAAAGGTGAAGGGGAGCTTCAGCAAGAGGAACATTGTGCTGCACTTTTTCCTCACCACCGCTCAGTTAAACATATGGTGTTCATTTAAAATTGGAAGGGATTTTGCCGGTGAGATTGACCTCCTCCTCCTCAAACAAACCAAAGTGGGTTCTTGTTCTTTGTTACATGAAACAGGCAAGCCATTGGACTGCTCAACTACATGAATACTGCACTTCTGATTAAATAACAAAAACAACATAAAAACTGAACACTTAGAATCTAAGGAATTTGTGTAATTTATGTAAATTCAAGATCACATTTGCTTTTGGATGTATTGTATACGTGGTTCAGTGAACCCAAGTACTGTTACAAAGCACAAAGTAAAAGTGCATTTCTTTAGGAACAGGTTACAAGAATACAAACCTTGGGAACAAGAAGAGACAATGAAATGTTTGTGCTGTTAACTTGTTAATGACTTCATAACTTAGGTATGTCAATATTATAATTTGACCAAGCACCATTTAAGATACTTTGCTTTGCAAATTCTTCATCCAAACTACTGTCTTCTCATTACCTAGCTGCTGTTACATTAACATTTCCTCAGTCAACTGGTTTTCCTTCTTTTTTTTTTTCCTACAAAACTTATTTTTATTTAGGATCAGGATTCCATAGTACTGCTCATGGTACAAATACTTGCAGAATTAGCTCCTATCTGATGAGCTTTAAAAAGGCAAGCGGACAGAAAAATAATATATACAGGAGTGCAGTTTCAAGATCTCATTAGCTTACTTATGATTATACCAGAGCTGCCAGGCTTGCCTGTTGGCAGCATCTTTGTATATTACCATCCCCTCTTCAGTGTTGGAGCTAGTAATCATGAAGCCATCACATGGATGTAAACTAATCCGTAAAAATTACTAGTACTCAGCTGGGTAAGTAAGCTGATGTATCCCACCTTATAGCTGCATAATTCTTAAAACCATTAAAAGGAAGAGGCTGAAGATGTGTTGCTGAGGGGTGAAAAAATCTTTTCAGCTAAAGCACTGTTTAATGATCAGTATAAGTGGATTTAAGACTACTCCCTGAATATGCATCTTGCTGTATCATAATCAGCCATCTTATTGCATCCGTCTCTTCCAGCAACTCATTAAACATGCTTCATTACTGTGACTTTACAGCTACTCAAGCAAGATTCTTATCAGTACTACGTTGTTTCATTTTGACATATGGCTCACAGGTATATTTAGCTATCTATATTACATAAATATACATAGTTATCTGTAGCAATTTATTTTCTATCTGTAAGAGATTCATTTAAAAACCACAGGTTCACATCCTCAAAACCATATAAGCATTTTTCTGCATTTAGACACTCATACTGCATCAGTATGCATTTGTCAATATCCTGTGCTAGTCTTATGCCACCAACTCCCGTGTACACCTATCCAGTTAATGATTACATCAAAGTAACATGAACTGTTCAGCATAATAGCTTCAACTAGATCTGACAGAGAAGTAGCTGCCTTCTTGTTCTTTCAAGTTGCAGGAAGATAGGCTCACCAGACAGAGGGGGACTATCAGTGCCTCTAAGAGAAAGGCTACACTGTGATTTCAGCCCTTAATAAGAGCAAAGAACTTGCAAGAAGAGAGAAAATTAACAGCAGAGACACTTTGAACATGTTAAATTTCTCAACGCACATTTCTACTTTTTCAGTGACCAGAAAATGTACTCAAGAGAAGGGAGCATAAAATAAATGAACTCTGGTTTTGTAGCAATGCAAGACTGCAAACAGAAATCTAGCACTGCCTTTGTTAAGAGCTGCATCACGATGGTAAAATACTTCTCTCCTACCTTCATTTACCTGCCTGCCTGCACAAGGATGACACTAGTTCTTTTTTAAGTTTCACTCCCTTCTTCCACAGAATGATTAATTGTGCTGTTATGATAAGCACTCACTCTTTCCTGGAAGATAAAGGTCATTTCCTCTCCGGATGAATTCTGCTGACAATACAAGGCCTTCATAGTGACCTGAAAAAAAGAAACAGTAACTGTAAATCACACAGTAACTACAGAGAAAATAAGCAACTAAAGCTTTACATTAATTTCTAACTAGAACAGCAATTATTTGCAAGCATCAGAGTTGTGATGAGTCTTACAAATTTTAGGGCAGGCGAAGAGATACAGCATGATGGAACCACAGAAATATAGAATGGGTTTGGTTCGGTTGGAAGGGAGCTCAAAGCCCACCCAGTCCCAACCCCCTGCCGTGGGCAGGGCTGCCCCCAGCAGCTCAGGCTGCCCAGGGCCCCATCCAACCTGGTCTTGAGCACCTCCAGGGATGGGGCACCACAGCTTCTCTGGGCAGCTGTGCCAGAGCCTCAGATGTTACTTACACCACATTACATCAGTAGTGTTGACAACAACACAACAAATGCTGAGGACTGAGAAGTGCTACAGAAGGCAATGAATGGTGTGTTAGTCCAGCAGCAGATGAAAGGCATATAGTTTGAGTAGCTCAGCTAAAAGCAGCACAAAGGGAAATAAAACTGCTGCGGGAATACCAGGAGCCTCACACACAACAAGAATCACAACTCAGGTTTTTGGTCTCTCTTCGCTGGTGCTTATTGTTCTTGACAAAGAAGAATCTTCCGGAAAACAGGTTTCTTCAAGTTCCACGGTGAAGGAGAGCACAGACAGACGGGGAGACAGCCCGGCCTTACACTGGCACGCACCACCCGGCCCTACCACAGCCTGTCAGCGCAGAGGTGCCCCACCAACGCCGGCCATAACCCGCATCCACGATCGTCCTTGGCCAGGTACCTGCCCGCCAAACGCCCCTGGTAGCCCCCCAGTATTTCTACCCACAGCAGTCCTTCAGGCAGGGTAAGAGCCGGGGTCGACAGCCCCACCCGAGGCTCAGAGCTTGAAAACACGGCCGCGCCCGGCTGTTGCCATGACAAGCCGTTGCTCCCCCGCTCTCCTACCTCGGCGCCCTCCAGCGAGCGCAGGCCAAGCCCTCACGCCCCACCCCTTCGCAGTAAGCAGGCTCGCGATTGGGCGCTCGGCACGAAGGCGGAGACGGGATTGTCTAGTTCAGCTGTCACTCACCTCCGGCTGGGAGGGGCTTGGGCTTCGACGCTCTACCCGCCTGGGTGCGAGAGCGAATCCGATTGGCCGCGGCCTCCTGCCCGTCACGGGGGCGGGGCGGGCGGACGGCGATCCGCGGCCGCGCGTCACTACGGCGGCCGCGAGGGCGAACGGGGTGTGTGCTCCTCCCCTCGCTGCCCGCCAGACGGCGGCTGAGGAGGCAGCGGGAGGGGATGGTGCGCCCGGCGGAGGCGGTGGCGGGCGCCGCTCCGGCTCCTCCATCCCCCCCGCCGTCGCCATGGGCGTGAGCGGGGCCCGGCGGCCCGCGCAGCTATGAGGTACGGGCCGCACCGCCTCGCTTCGGGCCGCCGGCGCGCGCGTCCTCGCGGTGGGGGCAGCGGCGCCCCGCGGTGCCTCCGCCCGCTGCGGCCGGGCTGACACGCGCCTCGTTGCCCTCCGTCGCCCCCCCCCCCCCCCCTTCCCGCCGGCCTCGGGCTGGAAAAATAATGATATATATGCATACGTGCGTGTATGTATATATTTAGCATTTGTCCTCTCCTCTGCGGCGGTGCCTGGGCGGGAGGGAGCGGGGCGATGCGGCGCCGGTTGTGCGCGGCTCGGTCACACGGCAGCCATCGCTCCTCGGGGCGGGGGGGGAGGTTGGCCATTGGGCTGAGTCCCTCGGCGCGCACGGAGGGGATTCCCTCGCGGGGACTGCTGGAGGAGAAAGGCGGTGCGCGGTCGGGGTTCGGTCCCTTCGTTTCTCGTGGCCGGTAACTTTACGGCAGGGTTTTTCCTTTTGTTCTGGTTCAGCCGCTCCGTTATGTCGGAGGGAAGGACGGTTCGGCTCTTGGGAAGAGGCGTTTTGAAGTCCGTTTTTGTGTGGGGAGCGGGTGTTGCGGTAGGGAAACCGGTTCCATAGACGCGAGTGAGAGAGCATCGTTGAGTGAGTACTTTTTCACTTTGTCACATCCCAGATGTGACAGCGTAGTACTCCTTAGGGCAAGGAGACAGCCTGGCTTTTCCCTTCTTTCCCCCATCGGATGTCAGGAAAAGGCTCTTCACCAAAGGTGGCCGGGCCCTGGAGTAGGCTGCCCAGGGCAGGGGGCACGGCCCCAAGTGCTGCAGTTCAAGGAGCGTTCTACCAGTGCTTTCAGATGGAGGGTTTGAATTTTGGGTGGTGCTCTGTGGAGCCTGGAGTTGGACTCAGTGGTCCTTATGGGTCCCTTCCACCTCAGGATGTTCTCTAATCCTGCACTAGCTGTAAGGTACGCTGCTTGTTCATACCTTGTATGACAATATATGCTTAAACTGATTGTTAAACATTTTAACAAAACAAACAAACAAAAAACCCTCAGAATACAAACGTTTTTTCCTCACTCAAATAAACAAACTCTCTGTGTCCATATTGATGACTCTGGAGTGTTGGGCTGTGTAATGTTATTCCATACTCAGTCTCTCAGGCTCCTTTTTTTTCTTCTGCCTTTTCTTTCTAGTCACCAATAACCTCCCTCAATGCATACAACTTGCTGGCGTTTTTATACAGTATAATTCCTCACACAGCAGTGAGTTTTGATTACTGAGTTCTTTCCATTGTAAAATGTGCACACTGCTTCTCCCAAGCCTCCTGTTAAGGGGGTGAGATGTTGAAAGAGGAACCTTATATCAGCTATGTTCAGGCACCCAGATGCAGCAGCCAGGGGTTTACTTCCCCTTGGTAGGGGTAAGGTGTGTTGCTTGCCTGTAGGTAAGGAAAGCAGATGCCTACTTTTCATTAACTTTACATTTGGGCCAGGCAGTCATCCACATTTAGTCAATCAGCTTGGACCATTTTAGCTCGCGTGATTAGCACTTGTATGCTCTCACTGGTTTTGGCAGCCTTACAAGGGTCATGTTTCGTACAGATGAACTGTTTCTGAACAGTTTCTCCAGTGTGTTAGGCTCAAACTTCATCTGAGCCAAGCGGTTTGCTCTTTGCACTTGCTCCTTCTCAAACCACACTTAATTCTTTCAGTTCTGATGTTCCCACTGTAATATCTGGAACTGGAGACAGTATGAAAGGTTGGTTTTCAGAGGAGTTGTTTTTTTTCTTTAACATTCCTTTGTATTGCTGTTCAGTGGGATAGCTATTAAGGTACAGAAAAGCAAGAGCTCAAAATATCTCAGAATAAATCAGTGACCTGCAGTGCCTGTTCTGTCTGTTGCTGCTGTACTTAGCTGGTGGGAAATCTGCACACCCTTTTGTTAATACCTCTAATCATGCAATTAGGTTAGATTTGGATTCAGGAAAGAATGCAAATCTAGCGAGGAAATAGTTGTGAATGATGATGCCAAATAGCCTTTACTGATCTACCTTTCTACTGTAACCAGAGATTGTAATTTTAGGGTAACACCAAGGTGAATAAGAATTTCTGTTTGTAGAATAGGATAAAAAACAATGAATTTGTGAAAGCATCAGCAATGACTTGAGGAGAGGGGAGAAGATCATAATTGGGAGTTACCAGCATTGAACACGTGCTTATGATTTATGCTACTCCACCTATTACTAAAGGCAGCATAAGTGGGAGGATTTTTTGTTGTATGCATTTCAGGGCAGGGATGTCTCAGAAATTAGCCCGCATGGAACCGAAGAGATGAGATTTCTTTTTTTTACCCTTAAAGCCAAAATAGCTTCTGCCCTTGTTGTCTGCTGGAAACATTGAATGCTTGTTGCTATTGTATTTAATGCAGCTGCTGAACTTGAAATGGCCCCTACGCTGAGAGTTGGTTTTGTTTTTACTTGCATAGCATGAAATTGGCTGGTATAGTAGACAATTAGAACTTTAGTCTAGTCTGAGGTCTAACGATACACTATTTGTATGCATAAAGCTTTACTATGGAGGTGCCAAAATTTCAGTATGCTATGTGCCAGAAGTAGTTGTCCTGGCTTAAAGCGTACTCTTTCTGAAATTAAAAACCAGTGTACCAGATTCTACTGATTAGTTTTGAATAATATTACTGCTGTAGGTACATTATGATATTTTAATTCCCAGCTGCAATATTCCTAACTCTTTTCCAATCCTTTGTACAAAACCAAAGAAAGTAGTTTTGGAGTGTACATGTAGATGCATAGCTAATCCCCCCTGCCTAGAATGATACCATCTAGATGGCTGTAAGTGTGCTCAGGAGGCAGAGATGGTCGCGTTCTTGGCAGAGCAGGCACCATTTGTATAGGAGAGGTTAGTTTCTAATTACTGATCTTAAAGGCTTTTCTGCAATTGAAACTGGAATTCGTGGACCTATTTTGGAGTGTCGGTATAATGTTTTGACCAACATAGAAAATGACCACAGACAAAAACACTTGTGTTTGGAGAGGAGTGAAGAGAGGTTTCCTACCAGTTCACCAGAAAAAATAGTGTTGTTTTTGTTTCTCCTTTTATTGTTGGTGCCAAAAATGCATTCCTATGAGGGGAAAAAAAAACAAATGAAATGATACATTCTCAGCTTACTTTTTTTATCTTATGAAATATATTAAAAGTACATGTGTTGGATTTTGCAGTTTCCCTTTTTAATTATGCTATAAGATAAATGAATTAGTGCTAGTGTCGTTTCAGTGGTCATCTTGTGGTTTTTTTTTTCATTTACATTAAAAAATATATATCTATTTTGGAACAGTTGTGTGTGTGTGCAAAATGTGCTTGGAATGGTAAAACAATAGTACTATTAATTGCCTGAAACCTAAATCCCTACAGTGCATTTCTCTTTCACAATACTTCCTAATCTCCCCCCATCGTTGCGGCTGTACGTGCCCACAGGATATATGCAGTGACCACAGTTTTGGCAGCTGAAGTCTGGGTACTACAGATTTTCAGGAACAAGTTTTCTGTTGTGGCTGTCCTTGAAAATCATTGGCTTCATGGTGTGTTTGTTCCCTCACATTTCTCAGTGTTAATAGTATGTGTTAAGCAGGCCCTAGAAATACTATGCAAATAATGTTACTGAAGATCTGTTGGCACAAGAGTCCAGATTTCCCTTTGTATTTTGATGGTAGCACCTTCTAATCTGCGTGGAAAGGACTTAGAGATCACTAATTTGCTGTAAATGATTGGACAGGAGTTTCCTTTGCATTTTTTGTATTGTAAGATACTGTTAAACTGGCTTCGTATCTATGTTCAATTCATAGTTATTAGCACACTTTAAATATCTTGTTTTGCTTTGCCTTACCAGTTGAACTGTAAAGGAGAAATCTGGTGTTGACTACCAGGGAGCTAATTCAGCCATGTGTCTCTGTGGAGCAGGAGAGTTTTGGGTGCCCATTTAGTTGAACAAGTTTTGTACAAAGTCAGCTGCATATATAACTTTAAAAGATCAGATTGAGTTTATGCAGAGACATTCAGATGCTTGACAGGCTGAAAGAGCTGGGGCTGTTCTGCCCAGAGAGCAGAAAGCTCTGAGGTGACCTGATAGCAGCCTTTCAGTATTCAGAGGAGAGCTGCAGGAGAGAAGGGGACAGCCTCTCTTAGCAGGGCCTGCTGGGATAAAACAAGGGAAAATGGCGTCAAGCTTAAAGGAGGGAAGTTTAGGTTGGATATAAGGAAAAAGTCATTTACAGTAAGGGTGGTGAGGCACTGTAACAGGTTGCCCAGAGATGTGCTTGATGCCCCATCACTGAAGATTTTCAAGGCAAAGTTGGATCAGGCCCTGGGCAACTTGATGTAGCTGTATGTGTCTCTTTTCACTGCAGGGCAGTTAGACTAGATGGCCTTCCGAGCTCCCTTCCAACCCTAAGGATTCTGTGATTCTTATCAAAGATGGATGTTTTCATATAACATTACAGCTGTGTTCTGGGTTTGTGGTGCTTGTGGATTTTGTTTTCATGTATAGGACTGATCTGAAAACTTCGAAGGTACACTTTGTATAGCTAAGTTTGTGTTTTTCAGTCACCACTTCTCTATTAAACAGAAAAAAATGCTGTAAGAGTACATGTTTCGTGAACTTTTTTTTTGTAGTTTTATGTGTAACAATTTGAAATTCACAAGCACAGCATAGTGTGTGCTGGCCTATAAATCTGGTTGTAAGGGGCAACATGTAATATATTTAAGTTTTTAATAGGTCACGATGGGATCTGTCAAAATTTCAGCATTAACTTTTCTCCCAGTCCTGCCATGAAGAAAGATAAAGACTGAGCAGATCTGTTCAATTGCCTAGTTCTGCTTATATTACACTGTTTAGACATTAGCTTCACATTGTTAATGCCTGATCCTGCAAGCTGTTCTGTACAAACACGTGCTTGTAGCAGCACAGAGCTGAGAGCTGATGAGAATGTCACCAAATATAGATGCACCTGTGAAGAGTTCCTTGCAGGCACACGGCCCTTGGCTGCATGCAGGTTCTGTGGGGATTCCAGAGTGAACGGAGAGGAGAGTTAGGAGCTCGGTCACCTGGGTTTGTTTTGTACAAGATGTTGAAGCAGGGTCAACTGGCAGAGTCGGCTCATGTTTTAGGTTTTTGTTATGCTGCTCTGCGGGACAGTGGACTCTTAAAATTGCTCGTGTTACATTCCTGAATTTCTTTTAGCTTCACTTTTTCCTTTTAATATAGTTATATGTTGGCAGCTTTTGAGATTTGCCAGGCTTTCAGGAAAATTCTTGCTCTTGTGAAAACCAAATGGGAGTTTAAATGATGCTGTAATTCTGGTTGAAGGCTTGCAAAGAGCAAATACTGAAAAACCACTACTGGCTAAATTGTAATTATTTTTGTAGAGCAGTTTGTGTAGATAAAAGAGGTGATTGTATGTTGTAACGAGTTCTTTATCAACCAAAGAGAATAAACTGTATCATTTAGGTGGAAGAGATCAGTTGAAATCCAGTGTAATTTTCACTATAGTGGTGTAAGGTTTCAATAAAATGATACTGCTTCAGGGAGTGTTGGCATTCTCTACAATGATGTGGGCAGGGAAAGATGACAAATGTCATTTCCTTGTTTGTGTGGCGTATTGCTGGCACTAAGGACGAGCTTTGCCTGTGGCAAGAAGTTGTTGACTTTGGTGCTGTTGGTAGTCCTTAGAATCACAGAATTGTAGTGGTTGGAAGGGATCTCTGGAGGTCATCGAGTCCAACCCCCTGCCAAAGCGGCTCCCTAGCCCAGGTTGCACAGGTAGGCGTCCAGGCGGGTCTGGAATGTCTCCAGAGAAGGAGACTCCACCACCTCTCTGTGCAGCTGTGCCACTGCTCCGTCACTGCACTGGGAAGAAGTTCCCATGCACATTTATGCAGAACTTCCTATGCTTCAGTCGACTCGTGGCTGAAATCCCTTCATGTGATGATGGTGTGGTACAAAGAGAGCATTCCTGGATTTTGAAGGAGAGCTCTTTAGTCAATGTGAAACCAAAGTTGTGGACTCCTACCACTGTTATGCTTCTATAATCTTTGAATCACTCTTGCTCATAACAACTGTCAGTGTCTGGGCTATGTTTCATTATGTTCTTACCGGAATAATCTGAATGGCATTAAGGCTTGTGCAACAATTTCTTTTTAACCATTCCATCGGTTTTAGAGTGATTAGTCATCTTTTTTTGCATGATCAGAATTGATGGATGAACTGTGCACAATAACTGGAATCCACTCTTATGAAACAAAAATATGAAATCCTGTGGACTCAGTGCTGAATTTAAAGTATCACATGTAGAAGTGGACTGATTCCTTAAGAATGACCCAAGAATGTTTGGTGGTTTAAACTCAACACTGAAATCTGATGGTATTGCATAAAGCTTGCATTGTCTGTAGATGATGCAAGTAAATTTTGCTTTGTGAGACTTTTGGGAGGGAGAAGGGGAAAAGAAACATCCTTTGCAGGCATGGACAAATGCTATTGCATGGCTTCTTAAACACTTGATTGGTATTCACTAATTGGGTGAATTTAACTCAAAGAGTTTAATCTGCTTCTGTTTTAGAGTTTATAAGTGAGAGTGTGATTACTTATGTAACAATCCCGGCTACCTTCTGAATTGAAAACAACCAACTCTCTCTGGCTCCAAATGAACAAATGGAAAAAAACCCAACCCACCAGCTCTTTTTGAACTTGGTGTGTTCTACGAACGTTATATAGAGCTTGATATTTAGATACTCCTTCCAATTCTTGTTGTGAGAAATCTAGTAAATTTATTTTAATGTGGTGTAACTTATTTATGCACTGGAACAGGTTGTCCAGAATGGTTGTGGAGTCTCCTGTGGAGATACTCAAGACCCATCTGAATGCCTTACTGTGCAAACTCTTGTAGGGTAGCTGCTTTAGCAGGGGTGTTGGACTCAATGAACTTTTGAGGTCCGTTCCAACCCCTGCAATTTTGTGATTCTGTGATCTCTTTGTTGTACTTGAGATTTGGATTATGCTGTAAAGAAGATCTTGGTGAAGGCTGTGGACTGGTTAGTGATAGGTTTTAAACTCTATTGATTAAAAAAGCTAAATTTATGCTGGAATCCTGTAGTCTGGAACCAGATGGTGGCATTTGATGTGTGTGAATAAGGAGGAAAAAAGCAATATTGGGTTAATCAAATCAGCACACTGTTGTGTGTGAGAGTCTAGCTGTCTTAGTGTCAGGTCATCTTAATGCCCCCAGAGAAGAGGTAAACATGTCATGGGGGAAAAATGGGACAGATTGAGAATATTTGATGAAATCTTTCTTTTCAGCAACAAGGATGAGGCTTGCCATCAGCTGTTTCATGTGAACGTCACCTGATTTTACAGCATCTTAGTTTGAATGCAGCCTTTGTACAGCAAAGGCTACTTTTGATGTGATGTACTGTCTCTTGAGTATTTAGATGCTTCCATTTGTTTCTATTGTTGCTTCTTACACTTCCTGCTGAAAGTAGACAAGGAATGTTTCAATATTGGAACTCTGGATTTCATGGGTAGGTGGTACAGCCTGGGCTAGTTCCATTCTGCTACTGCGTCTCGATTCAGCCTTCTGTTCTTGCTCAGAAAGAACTGTAAGGCCAAAAAGAGTAGGAATGTGTAGAATTTATTTTTTTAATCATTTTCGTTACTGGTCTCATCACTAGCTAGGAGGTAAGGGTAAGAGAAATGAAGCTCTGACCTTTTGGTGTTTTTGGCTCTTGCTAGTTGCTGGCTTGAGGAATTGAATGTGTTCCAGGGATGACATGCTAGCTGAAATTTCAGCAGACTGAAAGACTGTAGTCTTTTCAGCTGGTAGTTGTTTCTGAGTGCTTGGTAGGCTTCATTGATAGCTGAATAATAAACCTTCTGCCTATTGTGTTACCTTTTCTTTTGTCAGAGAGTTTCAAGTACTTCTGTGTGACAGAGAGGATCCTTTCCCCTTAGTAATTGGAAGTGATTCTGATAGATGGTAATGTTTCTGTGATCAGAAGTTATATGAAGCTTCAGAAATCATGTTGCATTATTATTTTTGCATTTTCTTCCTGCTCAAAGCACATACAGCAAGAAAAAGGTATACCATAAAACCCAGGAAGATGGGAATCTCTGCTGAAGTTGCTTAATTCCTGGAGTTTCTTGAATTAGTTAGGGCAGTGCCAAGTTCCTCCATTTCCTGGATTACCTTGATCCAGTTCTTAATTAAACCATCAGGGATTTGTTAGGAAAAGCAAAGTATAGGCTGAATGGGACAGGGAAGTTGCTACATTAAAATATCTTTCCTGAACATATGCGTGAAATATATTCATACTGAGTCTCTTAAATGTTTATCTTCAACATCAAAATGAGCTGTTCTGCTTGGGAAGCAACAGAAATTTAATTCCCTTATTTAAAAAATAAAAGTAGAAATAACCCCTCCTCTTCCCCCTTCCCAACCAAAATTCAAAAATGTGTCAGCATTATGAGTACAGAATGCTGACACAGCTCAACTTTGTATGCAGAAATGAAACTTAGGAAAGCTGTATGCTGAGAGTCCTGTGAAATTTCTTTTTGTAGGGAGGTTTATTATTGTACTTTCTTATCCTTTCTCAGAATCAGGAAGGGGGGGGAGGCTACAAATAGTGCTGTGTACAGGTTTCCAAGCTAAATACAATTATAATCTTTAAAGTTTCAGTAAGTGCAGTTTCTAGTTCTGTGCTGGGTCATGTAAAAGAAGAAGCATTTGGCTTTTTGCAGCGATTCACAGGGATCTCTCTGAAGTGGAGGCACCCAAGGTACTTAGTTGAGCTGTGCTCTACAGCTGGGGAAAAGAGATGGAGAAACATTTGGCTAACAAGACTACACTGAAAGAAACCTAGATGAAGAGGAAAAATGGGACTCTGTCCTACCTGTGATGTTTTTAATATCTACCTGTTGAGTTTAGATGTTACCCTTGTGCTAGATAATGGATGAAGGTGAACATAATCTACTGTAAGTCTCCTGCTTTGTGTCTCATTAAAGACTTGATTCTGTGAAAGTTTAATAGAAACAAAGCCTTATTGTGGTTAAAGAGAGAGGCTATGTAGTTAGATGACTTCTACCATTCCTTTGAGGTATAGACTTCTGAAAGACAACTTCTGGAGGTGCATTCTTGAGGTGATGTACATAAACCTAGCATTAGCCTTTGTTTTTATTTGGTTATTTTTTTGCATGTTACCTAGAAGTTTCTTTTATAGAAGGGTTAAGGGAAACAGCTGTTCTAGATTCTAATGGTCTCTGAATCTCGTTTCACTGAGGAACAAAGAAGTTGTAGTTGATTTGTTTGTAGGCACACAGGAAGACTGGACCTTTTCATGTACGTGAGGAGACATACAGTAGGAGTGGTTGCATCTGAAAACAGAGACGACCGAATTGCTGCTTTCTCAGAAAGGCTGGAGGAACCCAAGTGATGTACATGTGCAGTCGTTGCTGGGGATCAGCGTGTTCACATGACTTGTATTTGACTTATATTTTTAAATTTCCAAAAGTCTCATGAATGAAGTCTTAACTTCATTCATGTGAACGTATCTGTAAAGTTAGCCTGTTGGTGTAACCAATACAGAAAAGAAATCTCGCAGAAGTGCTGCTCTGAAGGAGAGGCCTCTAGAGTGATATGTCTGTCCCTCTAGTAATGGCAGTCTGTATACCTACAGTTTGTATGTTTACCTGTTCCTGAATGTCTGAATTGGTTTATATTGCCCCAGTTTTCTAATGACCTCAGATATATGCTGCATCTTGAATCATGGCAATGAACATACTTTCCTGCTCCCACTAGGAATGGACTAAATTTGTTGGGAAAGCATTTGGCAATTCTATTCAGTTCATTCTCTTTGAAAAACATCTCAGCAGCTGGTTGCTATAGAATCTCTATATCTCTTCCAGATTTTAATGTTTAGTGGGTTGGATACAGTGGGGAGGTTATTGGCAAGGTAACTGTAAAAATGTGTTAAGTTCTTTCTCTCTTGGGGTGATGCTGGCTTAGTGCCTTTTTGTAGGACTTCTTTATTACTGTTTTTCATTGGCATGCATGAGCAGCACCGCCAGTGGATGCTGTGACCTTTGGCACTGTCTATCTGATTACTCATATTTTTGGCCAAGCTGTAGTGTTTTAGTGTTCTGGCTCATTTTCTTTCTTGCATCTTTGTGTGTCTGTTCAGTTGATATGCCAACCTGGAGATAAGTAGCTCAAAAATGAAGTTGAACTCAGTTTCTGTTAAGGGTCTGTAACACTTTATTTTGTTCCTGATTTCAGTCCAAAGTTAGGCCTACCTGGCAACTGTTGCAAGTGATCTGTAACATCTGCAGTCACCCCAGTGTGCTGTGATCTGTGCGTGTTGCTGCGGCCTGGAAACCTGAAATTGCTGTTCTCCAAAACTGACCAGTTCTCCTTTCACAAATGCAACCTTTTCCAGGATTCAATTAAATTGGAATGTGCAGTCTCTAGAAAAGAGAAATATTAAAGATTTGATACGGAATCAAAGCTTTATCAACCAGCAGTGTAGGTTGTTGTCAAGTTTGTCCATGCCTATTATCTTGTGTCTGCCATAAGCTATGCGTGTTGCTATAATGCCTGTTTGGTTATGTATTCAAGCAGATATATTCTTATGTCTTAATATTCAAAGCAGTTTAGAAGTGGTTTCATAGCTTTCTTAATAGTCAGCAATGAAATGAATTTTCCAGAAAGACCCGTGAAAACTATGCAAACTTCAAAATAGGCTAATATTAGAGAACAGGTAAGTAAAGCAGAAAACCTGCCAATTTCTGTGTGGTCAGATGTTTTCTACCACGTGCTGCTTCTCTCTGTAGTTGTGATGTGCCAGTCCAGTTTTTGAGAAAGTCTGTCTCTTTCTTCCATTGCTCTTATTAGACAATAGATTTCTTCCCAATATTTCCCCTCAATTAAATAATATATGTTGTCTTGAGGTATTGGATCATCTTGATAATGCCCTATGCTTTCACTGTTACTCTGTTTCCTGGCATCTCTTTCAACTTGATGTTCCTCTTGTTACTTTCAGTTCTCGGAGGATTTTAACACTGTGTGATTTGACAGTGTACTGGCTGCTGACAATCGTGTTCCTCGAGGACTCTATTAAGGCCTCATTTTGGGCTGCTAAGCCATCAGGAACTTTTCAAAAGGCTAAAGTAATGGCAGGAGGATTGGAAGATGCTGATTTTTCTGCTGGGTCTAATGCACAATGCTTTCTCTTTTGTTAGCATCTTGAAGGTGCTGTTTCTTGTTGTTGGAATGCTCCTCAAGCGTTCCAGCTCTCAGCTGTGCAACTGATGATTATAAATGTATATATAGAAATGCATATGGCAGACATCTGTGCTTTTCTCTGTTACTGTCATGTTTTTAGCATTTAAGAACGGATAGTCAAAGTGGCAGTCAAATAATTAGTGAGATTTTTCAGCAGGTTTTTAAAGCAAGAACCTGAATTCTTGCTGTATATGTCAACTCCTGTAGCTCAAGACAGTTGTCTTGGACATTGTTAACTGGAAGATTAAAAAGAAAAAACAGGAGTATAAATGGCCTATTCAGTTTAGAATGTCAGTGCATCTCTTGGCAATGCTTACTGGAAGGCTTTGAGGATTACTTGCTGCTGCTTTTTTCTTCCTAGAGCACATGAACTGGCATTTTTTTCCTGGAATTTTTTCTTGCATAATTTGGTGTTTCCTGCTTAAAAGTTGTGCTAAAACAGCTGTACATTTCAAGGAGTACTTTGAGTACTTGGGTTCTGAATCCATCAACATCTGTATTTAAGCACATAAGAGCTGAGGCACGTTACTGTAGTTTTATTTCTATAGGTACTTTATTGCTCATTTATGTGAGAAAGTAAAGTTGATTTGGTAAGAGATTTATGTTATTCCTGCTCTGGAAACCTGTGTGTCTTGGTGCCTTGAAAGTGAGAGAAAATAGCACTGGAGCTTTAGGAAAATTAATTACTCCTAGGTTTCTGGAGGAAATTAATTTAACAGTCTTATTCTTGCTCTGTCCCACACTTCCCTTAATTTGCTGCTTAATGGGACCTGTTACATCTCTTCACATCTTGGGAATGAAATGTCTAATAGAAAATGCTGTATATCCTATTTGGTGTATTTAATGCCTTGTCTGGTTAAATAGCACTCAAGTTGTTGATTAGACATGAGTCCATTGTTCTGATGTCATGGTATTGAAGTATTATTTTTTTTCCCCAAAGGACGTGATTTTAAGGAAAAACTTCAGTCTCTGTCCTCTGAAAGTATCTTTCCAATAAGTTAATTATACAGAATCATGTAATTGAGGATCTCTCTTGAAGTCCTTTCCAACCACCACAAGTCCAACCCCATTGCTAGAACAGGTTCCCTACAGTAGATGGGTCACACGGGCAGGAGGATCTTGTATATCTCTGTAGAAGGAGACTCCACCACCTCTCTGTGCAGCCTGTGCCACTACTCTGCCATCCTTATTGTAAATAAGTTCTTCTGCATGTTTGTATGCAGCTTTCTATGTTCAAGTTCTAGGCTGTTGCTCCTTGTCCTATTGCTGTACGCTGCCGAGATGAGCCTGACCTCGTTCATTTGCCTCCCACCTCCCTTTAGATATTTATAAACATTAATCAGACCCCCCCCCTCCCCTCAGTCATCTTTTCCTCAGGCTAAACAGACCCAGGTTACTCAGCCTTTCCTCTCCTCATAACATAGATGCTCTAAGCTGCAGAAAATGATGTATGTATTTTTTTCAGTAGTGTTAGAAACTAGATTGAGTTTCTGAGATTCAAGACTTCTTCCCTCACGGAGGTTTGATTGTAAGTGCTTCAGTGTGTGGGTTTTTGAATAAGTATTAGTGACTTCATATTAGTGTTAAATGTCTTTAGTCTGTGCAGATGGTCAAGAGGAAGGTCTTGCATACCATTTTAGAAGGTAACTTACTAGCTGTAATGATTGGAGAAGGCATAGAAGCTTCAGTATGAACTCAGATTTCATACTCATGTCGTAACTCGGTAAATAATCAAGTGTATTTTTAGAGTCTGAAGTTTATTTTTAACATCTTGTTGCTTGCCAGCATTTAGACTATGCTGTGCTGTATAGAAGAAACTAGCCAGCGTGTGTTGAAAAACTGATGCTGAATGTACTGTCTGCAATGCTAGCCTCTGCTTTTTCAAGCTTTCTTCATAGCTGTCCACAAACCTTATTGTAAGATGTCTCTGCTGCAGAGCATGGCCTCTGTGGTGTCTTCTGTTGGAGTTACAAGACTCAGTTTTCAAGGTACACTTACCCTTGTAGAGAAATTTAGTCCTGTTCATGAGTGAGATCACCTTAAAAGTTACAGTAACTTCTGGTGAAGTAGGTTGAATGAATGGTGATGGTAGTCAATTTGGTTGTTAGGTTTTCATCTGCTTCTGCAAGCAAGAACTCTAAGCTTGCAAACATAGATTCATCCTGTACCATGAATAGTATAAACTTTTCCTATCATTCTCATGTGAAGTATGTTAACATTCTTGGCTGCAGTAGTAAATAAATGTAGTTGGTAATCTTAAAACCACAGATTTCTAATGCATCTCCTCTTGTATGTGTGTATATATGTACACCTGATTAATGACCTACAGATGCGATCCTATTAGCCAAAGGAGATGGGTTCTTATTATTACAGTAAAATGAGATTCCCCTTTTTCCAAGCATTTCTTGTACCTAGCAATATTATTTTATTGCTGTATTAAGTGCCTGTTTAAATGATCAAGAAGTGGAGAAACTTGGAAAGTAACATTGCTAACTGAATATGTTTTTAGAAGAAATCTTATTCGAGCATTGTTTTCTATTTGTGAGAAGTGATAACTGAATGATACGTTTCTGCCATAGAAACAGTGCTCACTGTGCTGGAAACTGTGTAACTTATGCAAACTGCTTAGATTAGTTTAGTAGATTACAGTCAACTGAACAGCTAGAAAAAATAGGAATATTCCTGGAATACCTCAATTACAGCAGTGTATGTATAGCAGTCCTGTTACATGTAGTTGTTTTCAGTCTTACTACAAGTATATACACGTGTGTTGTTGTTGTTTTTTTTTTGTGAGCTGTTTGTTTCAGAATCTTTCTGAGCTTTGGCTGCATGCTGTATCCTGAAGTTGTTATTGGCACAGAAATGAAGAGCTGTGTTGAGGTTAGGTCTAAAGCCTAGGCATAATTTTCTGGTTTCAGAGATGTGGGAGAAGTTATGTTTTAACTTGAAGGGCGGGTGAGCCATGAAGTCTTCTGTAGCATTATACCCTTCCTGCTTTTGTCACGCTTGTCTTTATTGTTTGTTGGCCCTTCCTTTACTACTCCTCATGTAAGTCTCATCTGTTCACTTACATTTTTCTGTACCTGCTTTTGCTGAGGGAACAAATCTGAGGACACACAGAGTTCAGATTGTCTGCATGCAGTATTGCCCCCAGGCAACTTCCATGAATAAAGATTATGCTATAATGTATGAGCAGGACTGTACTTATGTGTGTAGTTGGATGCTGATCAATAGTTAGCAAACTTGCAAGTATGGTAGTTTTCAAGGAGGTATTAAAACATTACAGTCCAGGGAAATTTCTCTTTTCAGAACTATTAATTGTGCATACTTCCTTGGTCCTTTACAGAAAGGCCATAACAAAGTAGCCTGCTTTCCAGACAAAGCACGAGAAATGCCTGTGCATATGGTTCATGGTGCATAATGCAGGTACTGTAATACCTGCATTGCCAAGAGAAGCTATTTTGTCATCTAGAAATACTTCTATTCTGAGAATGGGTACTTCTTTCCTAATTGCTTGATATGTGTACATTCTTTAAAATGTGCCCTCTTTTCTGTCTACTGCTTTTCCTGGATTTAGTCTCTGCATGTCCTGATTACTTCTTGAATAGACTTTAATTCCTGACTCTTGGCAGAAATGCAGTGTTTGTAGCCAGGAACTTAATGATCCCATGTTTGAGTGGTCCCCTCAGCTGCTCAGTGGTTAGAAAGTGCTGATGTAGGATAGTGATTGTGAAATTCAGCTTGTTTTGACCAAATCTGAACTTTCGTGGTTCTTCCAATAAAACGCTTACTTCCACCTAAGAGATTTCTGTTTGCAGTGGAGAAAACCTTAACTCCATAGTATATGTGGTTTGAAGGAGTCTGTTGCATAAATACTTGCACTTCTGCTTTAGTGACGGAGCAGTGGCACAGCTGCACAGAGAGGTGGTGGAGTCTCCTTCTCTGGAGACGTTCCAGACCCGCCTGGACGCCTACCTGTGCAACCTGGGCTAGGGAGCTGCTTTGGCAGGGGGTTGGACTCCATGATCTCTAGAAATCCTTTCCAACCCCTACAATTCTGTGATTCTGTGAAATACATGGATGGTTTTCTTTTTTCTCTTCAGTTTCTGTAATTTGGTTGCTGACTTAAACTCCTTATTGCTACTGTTAATATATTTAGCAAGCTGGTTTCTGTGCTTGTATCATATACGTGAGGAACCTTTTGCTCCAACAAGGGCTCAGACTTTGCCTGTTTTGCTTAAAGATGATTTTAGTAGAAATATAAGAATGCATATTTGTTCTCTGGAAATGAAACTTGTTGCATGCTTTTAAACATTTTTGGAGGGCATTCAGCCACACTGACATTGATACTTGAAGTCAGTCTAATATAGAAATAGAGTTTATAGGTTGGAATAAGCTTTTTCAGAATTTTTATTTAGAATTTAATTTTGCAAAGCATCTTTGCATCTGTAAATTGCTTTTTCTTGCTGACACAGCTGGAATGGTCTTGCTCTTGTGGAATTTTTTTTCCAGGTATTTAGCAGGGGGATAGGCATCCCTGATGGAAAAAGGAAACAGGAAAACATTACTTTGGTATAAACCTTGCCTTATGCCATTGAGCCCTTCTTTCATTTTAAAGACATCTTCTCCTTTATCAACTTATGTACTATTGCTTCAGATGGGTTGGTTATAAAAGAAGCATTTCACTTTCTGTAAAGCCGATAACTGACCATCCGACCCTTGGAGTTTTCAATTTTATCACAAGTAAAGCAGGAACTGTTCTGTTCTGTAATAGTAACAAAGCTTCAGTAGCTACTTCCTTGTAACATGTCACCTGCTTTAGACTCAAGTATGTTCCTTCTATTCACTAGGGAACTATTACTCGTATTGTATTATAGCTGTAGCTCTTCAAATACACTTCTGAAGGTGCCTGCTTCTAGGCATCTTCAGTTTGAGGGACTGAAGAGTACCATTGAATTGTATCTGGTGTAGCTGATACTGTTTATTGTATGGGTTTCTTACTTGAAGTGGGGAAGAGACAATGTTCCCTTTAAACTTTCTTTAGAGGCAGATTGTCACAACTGTTTAATCAAATGTAGCATTGATGACTTTTTATCTTTGCTACTGTTAACAGAGCACTTTGGTCCAGTTTTAAATGCCTGTTGGTTACCAGACCAGTTTTCTCTGTTCATACTTCTTACAATTGTGTCATTTCCTATGTAGCCTTTAATGTTTCCTGAAGGGTCAGGATCATTTACAGACGGAATATGAGCTTCTTTAAATTAAGTTACTGTGTTGTGATGGGTTGACCTTGGCTGGTTGCCAGAGGCCCATCCAGCTGCTCTCTCACTTCCCCTCTTCTGGAAAGGGGAAGAAGATGGGATGGAAAAAGCTCTTGAGTCCAGATGAGGACAAGGAGATTGCTTGTTGATTTGCTATGGCAGTTACTGGTTTGACTGAGGGGAAATGATCACCAATTAAAATAGGCTTGGGCAGTGAGAAACAAAGACAAAACACCTTCCCCTCATTTTTTTTTTTTTTTCCCTTTTATCTCATGCTCAACTTCATTCCTTTATTCTTGTCTCCTCTGCAGTGGAGTCTGTGATCAGTCCATCACAGCTCTTCTTTGCAGCTACTTTTCCCTGGTACTTTTTTCCTGCTCTGGCATGGCCTTTCTGTGTGGCACAGTTCCATGTTGTATCCACTGGCTGTGTCATGATGTCCTCCATGGGCTGCAGCATGGATCTTGCTCTTTTGTAGACTCTTCATGAGCTGCAGTGAAGTACCTGTTCCATCATGGTCTCCATAGGCTGCAGGGGAATCTCTGCTCCATCGCCTGGAGCACCACCTCCTCCCTTTCTGGCTGTGGTGCTCACAGCACAGTTTCTTATGCTTTTCCCTGTATTTTCTCCCCTGCATACATAACTATAGTACAGCAAAAAGCTATTTGCTCTAGTCAAGCAGGCTAGTCAAGAACAGTTACGATCGGCCTGTAACTGAATAACCAGATCAAGTGTGACCAAAAGAAAAGGTAACAGCAATATTTGTCTAAGGGTCTTAATGCATGTATCTGCTCTTGGATCTGATATCATACAGAACAGTTAGGA
Organism: Cyrtonyx montezumae; assembly: GCF_038088225.1. Classification (NCBI taxonomy): domain Eukaryota; kingdom Metazoa; phylum Chordata; class Aves; order Galliformes; family Odontophoridae; genus Cyrtonyx; species Cyrtonyx montezumae. The sequence continues at coordinate 59,716,637 of NW_027072034.1, read as the reverse complement.
CAGAACTATGAAGACATTCAGAGCAGAAGGCCCATGGATATGGGAGATGTTGGCTGCTTCACTTAAGGTTCATGCTATAGCTTAATAGACACTGAGTAACTCCTACTAATAAAATACTATTTTGAAAATCAGCTTGCCTGTTGCATACATCTTTTGTCATATTTTTTATACAGCTGATGATCATGGTTCCTCTAAGAGTTCAGAAGAGCAGATGCTTGTGGAAAACAAACTGGCCTTCACTGGAGCAGTTCAAAGAAAAGAGCCATCTGCAGTTTCCCTTGTATCACCAACTTTATCCCATTTCTGCCCTATTAAACCTTTTTATCTCCTGTCTTTGTCTAGGGAGAGGGAAGAGGGAGGGACTGACTACACAGCTCCTGCACTCTCTCAACATAGACATGCTGACTCCAGGATTTTACTTCCTTCTTACTCTGCTTCTAGCATAACTGTTGCTTTGAGGCAGAGGTGGAAAATATGAAGTGAAAGAACTGAGAGCATCTGAATCTTTACCCCCTTTTTACATTGTCTTTGGCTATCACGTTTAGACATGAACAGGGAGTTGAACAGTGTAGCTACATGGCATCAAGGTAGTCCTGTGTGTAGTGAAACTTTATGATGGAAGACAGCTGCTGCTGTTGGAGAAGGACTTGGTGACTGACTACTCATTTTGCTGTCCATATATAAGAATCATAAAATATTTCAAGTTGGAAGGAACCTAGAAAGATCATCATGTCCAGCTCCTAGCTCCACACGGACCACCCATAATTCAAACCCTACATCTTTGTTGTCCAAATGCTTCTTGAACTCTGTCAGAGTGTGGCCATGACCACTTCTAGAGAGTCTGAGAACGTCAAGCTGAGCAATGAGTCCTTTGATCCAGATACGTCTAATATTAGATGCAGTTATGTTGGCCTACTTGGAAAGAGAGAGCACAGATTTGAACTGTCTTTGTAATCCCTTTGCATTTCAACCTCATGACAGAAAACTCAGCTCCTCCATCTCCATCCCCTTGTCACTTTTGAGTTTGTGCAGGGGTATAGAGAAGGAAAGAGTAGGGGGGCTCTAGCTGCAGGAGGAGTATGTAGGAGTGCTAGATTAAAATGGTGCATGAGAAGACAGGAACACCAGGGTAATGTGGTAAAACATGGGAGAGTTTATGCGGAGTTGTGTCGTTATATCAGCTAACCTCTGGTATACTTATGGGTTCCTTAACTTGCAAGTAATATAGCACTCCTCAGTATAGGATGTGGCCCAGGAAGAGTGAAAGCGTTTGTGCTGTGATCTCTGATGTAGGAATAAGGAGTTAATCTACAAGAACAACAACAACAAAAAAGTGTTTCCATACTATTCTGTAACTGGGCTTTTATTTTTTTTTTATTTTTTTTATTTTTTATTTTTTTTTTGCTGAGGCAGTAAAGGAAGAAACAAGGTTACTTGTTATGTGAATTGGAAAGATTAGAATTCTGACTAGGGAAAAATGCCTAGTGAAATAATGTTATCCAGTGCTGGTTTGGGCTCTCTGAAAAAGCAGTGCTAAGAACTTGGCCAAGTTGAAAGTAGGATGTGACTGTCATCATTCAAAGGAAAGGCTATACTAGTATTTATGTAATATAAAACGTGCACTTAGAGAACACACAGACTTTGTCAGAAATTGCTTTCCTTTGGCTTAAGCTGAACTCCAAGCTTTGTCTGTTATTCTCTTTTGGTCCTAGTATAGCTTTTAAGACATTGCCACTACCTAGTGATCCTTGAGCCTTGGAGACAGGCAGATTAACAGTTCTGAAATAAAGCATCGCTGTTTCATTTTGTCTAATGTAAATAACAGAACCAATCTTCTTTATCTGGTTCTGTTGGCATTCAGTATAACTGCAAACAAATGCTTACTGGCAATTGAGATCACTTTTCAAGTTCATGGTTTGTAAAATAAGACAGACTTTGAGAGTCTAAGAGAACAAATACTTTCATAGCTGGCAGTGATGGCATGCGTTTCCTTGACTAAATCCTTCTTGAAGGAAACACTTGGCTACTTCTAAGGTTATCTTCCAGCTATAGTATGTATTTCTAACTTCTTAATTCTTGTGTTTCAGATTTTCAGTATTACAGCTTGTTATGAAGGGGGAGGGGTAAGAACTTCAACAAAAGTTATGTTAATGTAGCCTTTTACTATAAAAAGCACCTCTGTAAATATTACAACTGTTAAAAAATTAAGTTGTAAGTGCTTGGAAATATCCTAAATGTCAGTTAAAAAAACCAACAAATGCTCACCTTTCAAGGTCTGGTGCATCAGAATGAAGTCAGCAAATGCTAAAGTGAAAATAAAGCAAGATTTTTATTTTATATCTTCATGAAGATTTTTAGAACTAGTCAAGTGATACAGTAGATTGCATTAAATATTTTTAAATGGAAGCCTGCCATCCCTTTAAAAAGGTACTGTAATTCAGACACTCATGACTGGAATTATTGGATGAAATGCTGTCAAGATTAAAAACTGTACACATGTTTATAATTAGAAACAGCAATTCAAATGGTGCTGACTAGACTATACAACAAAATGCTCTTATCGCTACAGCCTTTGCTTGCTTTCCTCCCAAAGTTAATTCCATTTGATTAAATTGGGAATTGCTTAAGGGAGAGACTTTTGCTTGGTTATATAGTCCTTATTGTCCTAAAATAGTTTAGATACAGTGATTGGGACCTATTTGAGCTGGTAATATGTAGTCATCAGCAGTATTTCTTATCTGGTTGAAGTTGCTGAATGTAATCACAGTGGAAGATGCTGAGTTATTGAACTCTATTTCCATCTTTATCATTCAGTTTATCTGCTCCTTGTAGTTCCCTTGTGCAAAACATGTTCTTGTGGTTCATGATAAGACTGAATTAGATTTCTGTTCCAAATTACACTATTAAATTCTACCTTGAATTAGAATAGAATAATTGTTCAGATAGAAGGGAACTACAAATATCAAGTCCAACTGCCTGACTACTTAAGGGCTAACCAAAAATTAAAGTGTTGTTGAGGGCATTATCCCAGTTCCTATTGAGTGCTGAGAGGTATGGAGTATGAGCTACCTCTTTGGGAAGCCTGAGGTCACCTCTTGGCTTTCTTTTCTCACAGTCTGTACCTGTGTCCAACCTTACTCTGCTCCTCTTGTCCTTCTAGGGAGTCAGCACCATCCCTAGTTTAGTATTAAGTGAATTGCTAAGGGTACACTTCATTCCCGCATCCAGACCATTGATTAAAAATGTTAAACAAGTCTGCTCCTAGAATTAAGCCCTGACAAATGCTGCCCGTGATAGTGCCAGCCAGATGTAATTCTATTTACTTCATCCCTGTGAGCTCTGCTGTTCAACCTGTTTATCACTTCAAAACTTTTCCAGAAACTAAGTTTAGAAACTGTTGTTTCCTGGGTCTTCTCTCATGCCCATTTGGTAGCTGAGTGTAACACTGCCTAGCTTGAAATGAGCTGGGACCTCCTCTGACTCCTGTAACTTTTGGTAAGTTGTTGAGAAGTGTCCAGACAGAACATCCACCCTCGGTACTCGTGTAATTCCTGTTATGTCACATAGATTTACGAATATTTAAATCATACTGCACAATTTCAGTGGCCACAAATGGAACGTCCCTTTTTCCCTGGTCATAGTTCTCCAACTTGGAGGATCAGAAAGCCCAAAATCTATCAATAATATTAAAAGCTGAAGCAAAAAAGGCATTTAATACCTCTGTTTTTTCTTCTTCCCTATTTGTTAATTGGCCACTGCTATAAGTATTAGTGCAATGTTTTCATTTGACCTCTTCTTGCTCCTAACATACTTAGAAAAGCTTCTTTTGTTATCCGACGCAACAGAGGCCAGTGGAAACTCAAATTGCATTTTGGCTTCCCTCATTTTCTCCTTACAGATGTGAATTACAGCTCTGTACTCACTGTATGAAGCCACACCTTGCTTCCAGAGCTCATGTATTTTCTTGTTCTGCCCTAGTTCCAGGAAGCAGGCTCATATTCCACCCCACTTGCTTGATGTGTGGCACAGCAGGATTGCCTGCTCCTGGTCTGTTAAAAGGTGGTTCTTGAAAGGCAACCAACTCCCATGGACCTCTAAATGTGCTTCAACGGGTTCCCAGGGGACACTGCTAACTAGCTCCCTGGGAAGCTTAAAGTTTGGTCTCTGAAATTCCAAGCTGACAACTCTGCTGACCTTTTTTCTTACTACACCAAAACTCAACTAATTCAGGATCACTGTGTCTGAGACAGTCATCTAGCTTCACTTCTTTCACAAAGCCTTCCTTATTCTCAAACAGTGGATCAAGGAGGAGGGCACTTTTCCTGGTTTGCTCACTCAGAACTTGTGACAGGAAGTTATCCTCAGTGTGCTTTAGAATTTCTCAGCCTTGCTTATTGTGACAGTACAATATCCCCAGTTTACGTCTAGGAAATTGGAGTCTCCCATAAGGACAAGGGCAGTTGGTGGTGAGACTTCTCCCAGATGCCTGTAGAAAAGTTCATCTGTGCCATCATCCTTTGATGAGTGATTGATAGTAAGCACCCACGATAATATCCTTACTATCCATCCCCTTAATCTTCACCCAAAGACTCTGTACTACAACATCCCTAATGGCGATGGCTGTATAGTAATTTTTCCCTTACATACAGCACCTGTTCTGCCTGACCTTCCTGAGCAGCTTATATCCCTTCATTCTAGCACTTAGGAAATGCGTCTCTGATAACAATGACATTGTAGTTCTGGGAAAAAAATAAAGCTTCCAGTTTGTCCGTTTTGTTCCTCATGCTGTGTTGTTTTTCTCTAGGAGTATTTCAGATGTGCTCTGATCTCTGCTGCAGAGACAATCCCACTAGCCTTGCTGTCCCCAGCCACCCCTTGACCAAAGCTCAGAGTTCCTAATGGTATCCTGGTCTTCAGTCGGTCCTAATTTAAAGCCCTCAGTCAGTCTGTCTGGGTTACAAGAATCTTTGCTCCCATCGATAGGCATAGCTTCCTGAGCACTGGAATGGGGATTGTCATTCTTGTTTGCTCTGGAAAATTAGTGTTAAAGTTAGTAAATGGTTACTTGATTGCTTTTCATCTGTTGCAGGAAAAAAAGGATACGTTTTAAGAGAACGAATCTGTGAACTTGCTCTGAAAAAAAAATAATCTTGAATAGAAGAAAATCCTAAGTGCATTGTTTACTGGTTAAACCAGAAGTTATTAAAATAAGTATTTACAGATTGATTGAAGAAATGAACTCATCTGAAAATGTGAGCTACTATAGCCTATAAAACCAAGCTGTGTTTTGGAGAATACAGCAAGTCAGTTATTAATCTGGATAGAAAAGAAGTTTGCTGTCTGAACTTTAATGAAGATATCTCTGAGCATTGAAGGTCTGGTTTGACCAGGAATATTCTTCATAGATGTTCTTTATAACGTTTCTCTTGAACTTTGACCTTAAAGTCTTGAAGAAGTGTTTTTTGGACAGCATATCCCTTAGGCAGCTTTTCAGCCAGAAGAGACAACAATCTCATAGCTACTGGAAGAGGCTGAGGAGATCTTTCTTCCAAAAACCACACAAAAAATAGTGACAAAACGAGATAAAATGACAGTGCAAAGCAATAAACATATTTTTCTATTATTATTTATTATTATTTTCTTTTCTGGGGTTTCCACTACAGTTGTCAACATCTGGTTGATGAATGTCTCAATTTTTCCTGTTTTTAGGAAGTCAGGAGTTTGTTATTTGTTAGAATCCTGAGCAATTTTCTGACTTGGAGCGGAGGGAGGAGAAGAGCACTTTGTTACAACACCTATTGCCTCCCTGGTGGGTTTGTAGTGATTTTTCTTCATTTTGTAGCCAGCTTACTCTTTTTAACAGAAGATAGATACTATGTTTACAAAAGCGACCTTCTCAGCCCTTTTGATCATTGCCACAGTAACTTGAACAGCATCTGCAACTGTGCCCAGTCTTGTTAGTCTACTATTGCTCTGCAAAAAAGCACAACAGTAGAAGTTCCTGACATCTGGGAGAGTGTTTTCAGTGAGTAAATGATTCTTGTGAAGAGCTGAAACTCTGAAGAGTTGCCTGAAACTGTTAACTGTATTCACCATCTGATCTCCATGGAGCAAGAGTCAGACTTCCTGTGAATATATTGAGTTATTTTCCAACATCCATCTGATGGCTTTGCTGAAACTGTTGATGTCCTTTTATTAACAGTAGTTTAAGGTGTTTTCCACATCACATGGGAAAGCAACCAAACCTGCTGTTAGACTGTGATACTCTCATATGGAATCCTGCTTGGGGGTATTTGGCCATAATTTGGAAATCTTGAAAAGGATGTGGTTTACCTGGTTTTCTTTTTTCTTTTTCTTTTTTTTTTTCCTCCTGTAGGAGGAGGAAGGTGACCGATAAGTTCCTTCAGGGATTACTGTATGTTCTGTGTGCCCAGCTTCTCTTGTGAATTACTGTTTTGGAGTAGAAATGCTGTGTAGCATTTTGAGGAGAGTAAAAATAAGGTGTTTTTTTTCTAGTGAAACTTGCCTGTACAAGGACATATAGCACAAAAACAGCTAAATTGCTCTTAATTTATACCTCTTTTTGAAAATTTTTAGTGTTTTTTTCTTTTTTTTTTTCAGTTTTGAATGTGAATGGTCTTCTAAGAGGATGGGCAACTTTGAATAGGATCAAAAGCAGTTTTGAGATGTTATTAAATTATATATGTAATTTATAGTGCAGGGAATTTTTGTACATCTTACTTTTGTGTGTATGTTGTTAATATCATTGTTTTCAACCTGGTTACTTTTCAAAAATGATTTCAAAATTGTTTTCCAAATTTGAAATAAGATGTGAGTGCTTGAGTATGAAGGTGATATAAACTTATGTTTGGAGAAAGCTTCATTTTGCTCTGAAACCCATGGGAAATCATGGCTGGGAGGACTAGGTTTATTCCAGTAAGGTTGACCCAGTGGAAAAGGATCTAGGATGAGAACCTGTCTCCAAGTATTGTCCATGTCCTTAGCTCTGAGAAAGACATAAGCTGATTTCATTTAATCGACCCTGTTATTTTTGTCCCTACTTTCTTGCTGGAAGTGGGCACTCCCAGTCTTTGTGGGCTTTACACCTCCGTAATGCCAGAGAAGTAATACATTAAGCTTATTTTGTGAGCAGATTAGTGGCTCAAAGCTTTCTGCTCCTCTTTCTAAAAGAAAAAATATCTGAGCCAAAGAAAGTATTTGACAAACCCTTAACAATTCATTACTAATATAATTTTGCTTATGTTGTTACGGGTTTGAGGTTGGCTTTCTAAGGACAATTCTAACTAGCAGTGCAGTTGTGGTTCCCGTTATGGTCTCTTCTTCCTGCTTGAGTAAATTCTGAACTCTTGGTCAATTGCAATCAAATGTGTTAGAGGGTTAAAAATAAATAAAAAAAGCCAAAATAATAAGTCCCGATGAATATGAATACCAGTAGTTCATTAGAGAGAACCTACTGTTTTTCTGAAAGTAACTAATGCGTTTACCCATGGTGTTTTGCTGTTATCTTTCTGGCTCCTACATAATTTTTGTTTCACCATGCTATGTATTCTTGTTGGGTGGATTGAAGGGCCAGAGGAAGGAGCTCACACAGCAGAGACTGGCATTCTTCATACTCCAATCTGAACCAACTTGTTGCTACCTCAAAATGATGTTGCAAATCAAAATGTCAATGCTTGCATTTCCATTACAATAGTTATGAATTCATGATAAGTTTATAATATAATGAATATGCCAGGTGGTTTTCAGATAAATAATGCCTGCTCTCCATCCCAGAGTTTTTCAACCCAAACATTAATCAACCAAAAAAACCTACTCAGCATTAGAATGCTGTGTAATTCCTTATCTCTTTTAACCTTCATTTTCATATGTATCAGACCCTGAGCTGCTGGAATCAGTTGTCTGCAGTCGCAGAGTTTAATTTCTGCAGAGAGAGAGCCCTTGGGGTTAAATTGAAATATAAAATGAAATCTCTTGTTATTGAAGATAGATTTGGCAATAAAGAGGGAACACATTACTCTTTCACTGGAGAATACTGATCTTTCTCTTATTTCTTTTTCAAACTCTAAGTTCTCTTTCTTCTCAAGTCTGAGGAGAAGTCTGTCTTTCTGCTCTTGTCCTCCTGTGCGTGCCTTAAATGCCTTCCTTGTCCTTCTGTGTAGTGTAGGGAATGGAAGCAGGGAGAGAATCTGCTCTGCTCCTATCGTTCCTGCTCTTTTCAACTTGTGCGTGAAAGGGGCTGTGCCAAAAGGTTCAGTGTTGTGTCTGTGGCAGTTACGAGAACTCCTTCACTTCTCAGGTTTACTTGTAGTATTAAAAAATAGAAGTGTAGTGATAAAGGTAGTGAGTACACTTTAGAGATTGAAAATACTGTCTTTGTACGTATGTCATTTTAAACTTCTGAGTTGATGGCTTCTGTGCATGAAATCAGCATTGGCTGTGTTTGGGTGAAGGTTTCTGAGTTATGTACCGTGCTTGATTCCTTTGCCAAATTATGAGGGAAAAAATCAGTATTTTTTTCATGAATTGCAACTGATGGTGAGACTGGTACACAAAATTACTTTTGTTGTTGTCATTTTGTTGGTTTTCTTTTTGTTGTTTTGTTTTTTTCCTGTGACATCTGTGGAGTGTATGTATAGTAGGATCTCAAGCTGGAAGCTAGAAGAGTATGTGGGAAGTGTGAAAAGGGGTTGGGGAGAAGGGAGCAAAGAGAAATTCAGACAAAAGGAAATTGTTGGTGCAAGTTAATGCCTTTTCTTAGTGATATTGATAAATTTCTGCCGCTGCTCAAGCATTCTAAATAATTCTCCTCCTGATTCTGCTTCCTTTGCTTTTCTCCTGTTGCCTGGAAAACACGAGTGGAATCTAGTAGGACAAGAGCTGCTTTCGCATTGTCTTGTGGCTCTGTCACTAGCTATTGTCCTCTCAGCTCAGGCAATTCATGTCAGTCTTTGTGTGGAGCAAGAAAAATGTTTTCCCTGTTTTTTGTTTTTTTGGTTAAAGATTAAATTTCTGGACTCTAGACTGCTTTTTTTGTTGTTGTTGTTTTTGAAAAGCAAGCAGTGTTAGTAGTATCTCCCACCGACTAAAGTGTTTTTTCTTGTGATGTCAGCTTTAGCACTCTGTTCATCTAAACAGGCTCATTAAATTTGTGAGCTAATTGTAATAAAGGATATAGGAGTCTTGCAATCTAGTTTCATTTTTTAATGTACTTTGTTTAAACAAAGGAACTTTAAGCAAGACACTGCATTATATGTTTTGGTTTTTTTTTTTGGTGAGGAGCAAAAAACAGATTGTTGCCAATGTTGTATGGTTTCAACAGTTGGAAACAGAGCCAGTTTTGCTCTTAAGTAGGAGCGGAGCTGTTACACTTGGTGAAGTAATGCAGCATTGAGCAGTGTCACTGAGATCTTGTCAGCTGTGGCTGACTTAATTCTGTTCTTTACTACATGGCTTAGTGTTTATAAATGAAGATCATTTTTGAGGACATTCTTTTGAACAGAACTAAAATGTAGCTATTTTCTCTTACTAGAAGACATTCAGGGATGTATGGGTTAGCACAAGAAATTTAACATTTAGATCTCATGTAAGTAACTGTTCTTGCAAGTAGCATTTGTACTGCTTCTTCATTGCCTTGGTTTGTCCTGTACTAATTGAATATGTAGTGGTACAGAAAAGACATTGAAAGTGGAAGATGCTGTAACTGTGATTATGTTTTTCTTTTAATATTTTCAGGCATCCATTAATAAGCTAAAAGTGAAAGAACCATGGCTCAGTTTCCAACACCTTTTGGGGGTAAGTTATTTATACTGGATTCTGAAATATATGCAAGAATTCTGCATAAATGCATTGTCTTCCAAATATGTTCTCTATTGAAGTGGTTTTTGGAAATATATCTTTCTGAAATGATACCTTAACATAACTTGTGATATTTTTTCAGACCCATTAGAGAACATGCATGAAATTTTGCAGGGACATCTTGAGGGAATCAAGCACAAAAGTTGCACTGTTTCTCTTTTTATGCACTGACCCATTGTAGTCCTCAGTTTGTAACTAGGGCAGATCCAGGCGACTCAGCCACTAACAGCAGAGCATACCAACATTCTGAAGTTCCCTGGTTTTATCTGCCCAAGTTTCCCTGCTTGAACCTGTCTGCACTTTTTATTTTTATTTTTCAGAGGAAGTTCTAAAATGCTACTTCACTATTATACATTCTTGCTTCATAAGCACTGTTGGTGGTTGAGAAACTGATGTGATTTTTGTTTTAGGACTCTTGGACTTTCTCATTGCTAAAAAAGTATAACAAGGTGCCTTTGTGTGTCATCACTTCAAACATTGTCCCAATGCCTGTGTTTAGCTTAGAAGAAAAATGTTAGTAACTATTGGAACTTGTTTGATTCCACTTGCATGATGCATCTGTTGTGGTCTTTTCTCTGAAAACACAGATATGATTTTCATATGTATGTATATGTTTATATATATGTGTGCAAATATACATAAATACACAAAAATGTGTGTGCATATGTGTTTATGTATACGAATATATAAATATATAAATGGAAGTCTAGTTTTTGGGATGTATAGCTAGGAACTAAATTTCTATCTAGTGTTAGGGTTTCAGTAAGAGATTTCATTAAAAAAAAAACACATTGTTCAGAGTACATTGTTAAAGAGACGCAGTTGTTTGTGTGCAATCTGTGCCACTATGAAAAAGCAAATGAAACAAATTAGAAGACAGTTCTCTTTGTGATTGTCAACCAGAACAAATGTATAATGGGAAGCTGCCATTCACCGCCTCAATTATCTTAAAGTCCATCCCTTTGGAATTATATCTTGTTTGGTGCCAGACTTAGTCAGTTGTGAGCAAAACTGGCTACTGAAAATTTACATCAAATAAATTCACTGATCAAATGTCCTGTAGGATACACTTGTAGATTATATAGAAAGTTACGAAAAGCTTCATTTTATCCCGATTTTCACACTCTGAGAGGTCATGATGTGAATGGGATCTACTGGTTTGGACTCATGTCTTCTTGTGTTTATAGTTTGATGCATTCAAAGCACAGCCCTTCATTTAAACACATACATTCTTACTGGAACTCTTGTCTTCAGAAGCATTATAATCTGTCATCTTCAGAGAGTTCTTATTGTATCACAGATGGATAGCAGCTTTCTTTTTTCAACTTTATGTATTACCATTTGATCTTGCATATGTTGTCCAGGAACTTGTTAACTGTACTACATGGCTTTAGGAAGGAAGGAATTTACATTTCTTTTTCAAACAGCTTTTCCAATCTGGCTGCCCTGCAGTGAGTAGCTTGAAATAAGCATGTGGTTAATATATGTTTCTGGGGTGTCTTTAATTTCAAATGTGGTGTGAGAGATGCCTGTTACAGTATTTGTACTTAAACCAAATCTAGCAGGCAGCATCATACCTACTCGTAGAAAAATGACAGGAAAAATCCAAGATTGTTATGAGGGGAAAAACTCCTTTCTTTTCAAAGAATCTTCCAAAGTCATCTCGGGGAAAGGGTATGGAAAGAGCATAGCACCCACCATTTAAATTGGAGTGACTCACGGATGTTCTAGAACACTGCTCATTTTTCAGATGACTATCTAAAAGAAGACAATGTGCATAATAGGCTTTTTATAATTGTTGAGGAGAATGTGGCATGCTTGACCTTCTGTTTATTTGTCCATGAGAAGAAAATGCCCATTTCATGTATGAGAGTGCACTGCATCACTTTTGCAGATGTGATGATTACCAAGCCTTGTATAAGAAAAGAAGCTTAGAGGACTTGCTGCTGCCTTCATGAATAACTTTCTAGTGAGTCAGTTTTGTGGTTTGGTGGCTGTTTATTTTGCATTCAAATATATTGCAACGTGTTGCAACTTCTACGCTGGCATCCAGGATCTGAAACCATAAATGATGTGTTGGCTCTGGGAATGACACTACTTCATGCTCTCCCGTAGGTCTCATTGTTTCCTCAAATAGCTAAAGTTGGAGATGTGGCAGTATCAGAGATGCCATTCATAGCTCTTATGAAGACAATGTTAACACTAGCTTGATTTAGCTTCAGATCTTTTGATGATATTCCCCAAAGGAGATCAACTGTTTTAATACAGACCAAATCTCTATCAGGAAGAAGTATATACTGACAGTCATTTGTTCTTGTTTCAGGGAATCCAGAGAAGGAAGCATTTATTTCTTACTATTTTTAATAGTTAATAAAATTTTAAATTACTTTGTGTCAGAAAAGTTTTTGTTTGGGGTTTTGTTTTATTTGGGAATGGATAGGAAGAGCTGAATTTTTGTTGTGGTGTTTTCAGGGCAGGGGGAGTACTGAAGTCACGTATACCTCAAATTGGGCAAGAGCAAGTCACAGAATCATTACAAATGCCATGGTATTTTTCTTTTACCCAAACTATATTCAAGAAATACTCTCTGCACGTGTACACTACTGCATCCAGCTTTATGACCTTATGCTAGACAGAGTAGTCATGTTTCTGTTACAGGCAGATACTCATCTGCTGTTAGTTGGCATAGGTTGTATATTGGTCATAAAGTCTTTGCATCATTTTTTTTTTCCCCTGACAGAAGTTTGCAGGAAGGTGGGGGAGAGTATTTTTGAGACTGAGCATTGAGTTTTGGAACATTCATATTCAAAGGAGAATCCCATTTCATCCATACAGGCAGCACAGCTCTGAAACCTGTGTACAGTGCCTCTGTTTCTTTTGAGTACTCCTAAAAAATAAAATGTCCTTTCTTTGAATGAGTTTTTATCAACCTGCCTTCTTCTAGAAATACATAATCTGGAATAGAGATGATAATTTTTTACCAACAATTTAGTTTTTATGGCACTAATAAAACTTAACATTTGAAAAGATGCTTCTCTTCCAATTGTCCGTTTCATTTTCTCTCAAAGTACGTTTTGCCACATGAAAGTAGTTTTTAATTAGAAGAAATCTGGGAGGCAGGAAATCCTCCTGTTTCTCATATCTGCTGAGTTTGATTCTGCCTCACCCTGCAAGCACTTTGAAGTGCTTGTAGAGATTTGTGGGCCCTATTACCTGAAATCGAGTCTGAGAATTTAGTGGTGAGACAGAATGAATGTTAGCTCTCCTCTTTATTCTCACAGAATAGCAATTCCATTAACGTAGATACCTTCAGATCTATACATGTCTATACAGTAGGAGTTACAGGAAGTTGCACCAGCGTGAAATGCTTCTCCAGATGTTGAAATCATGATGCATTACTCATCTACAAATTGTTGAGATAAGTCTGCAATACAGTATTAGTTAAATGCCTGGAAAAGGAGACTGATGAAAAAAATGAAAGTAGAACTAAAGAACACATTGTTGGAGCATAGTACTGTAGAAGGTGTGGTAAATCTCAGTGCAAACTAAATACTTTCAACTTTAAAGTGTGATGTGAAGAATCTGGTCTGTGTAACGTGATCTGATTACTCAGACTTCTCGGTTTCAGACTGAGGATGAGTGTATTCCTGAACTGTGTTTCCCAAACTGTGCTATTGTTGCCTGTGAGCAATGTTAACTGTCTTGTTGTATTACGCTTCTCCTAGACAAGTACGGAGAGTTCTAATACAGGAGTACAAAAGTATGTAGGACACATCTCGTGAAATGACATACCTTTTCAGTTAGAAGAACTTCAGTTTCAGTTGTATGTGCTCTTTGAGGCAGCTGGCCCCCCACCCCTAAATATTTAGTTTTGTGAACGTTCTGTGTTACATCTTCTGACAGTGTCTCTTAATAGCCCTTTTTAAAGTTTGATTGCACTTCAAGTAGCTTAGTTTCAAACAAGATTCCCCTGAGCCACATGAGTGAATCAGTGCTCAGCAGTTATCATAATTAGTTAACATTTAGTTCTACTATGATCACAAGTACCAACTAGGTGTTTAAGGATTCATGGAGCTTTCAGCTGGAGACTTGAGAGGAAATAACTTCTGTGTACTTGTGTGTTATATTCATACATTCAGTATGGGATGATATAATGGTATTCAGATACAGGGAAGTCATTTTCAGACAATATTTTTTAATTATATTTCACCGTCTCTTTTTGACTAGGCAACCTGGATATCTGGGCTATTACTGTGGAGGAGAGAGCTAAACATGATCAGCAGTTCCACAGTCTGAAACCAACATCTGGATTTATCACTGGTAATGAAAAAGATTTCACTTCTAATTTCATGTAATTGCTTCTTAACTAACGAGCCTGAATATGTACAGAGCTCCCTGGGAGAAAGTAGAGCATAAGACTTTAAAAAATTGAACAACTTGTTCACTTTGCATCCTGTTATTCGTATGCCTCACTGCTGACTCTACCATTTCTGATGTTAGGCTATATACATACACTGTACCTGGTTTATGCCATTTGATTTTAATTAGAATTAGAATTGTTTATAACTGGCTCTATAAAACAGTTCTATTGTGTAGAGCCAGCTGCTGCTGTAGTTATAATTCAGGATGTGTAATCACCCCAGTATGTAGTAATATTTATAGTGCTTCTAATGTCCTTAATGAAGTAATTCACTGTCCTGGGTCTGGCAGGTAGGGAATTAAACTTCTTCATGGCAGCCCATATGGTGCTACACGAACACAATTTTGGTTGTTGCTGAACACCTGGCCACAAGGCTTTGTTTGTTTCTCATGTGCCTCCTGCAGTGAGTAGACAGGGAGCAGTTAAGGTGTGTACAAAAAAGTAGGATTAGGAGGATGCAGTTGTCTTCCAAAACAGCCACTGCTCAGAAACTGGCTGGGCATTGGTTGCTTGTGGGAGTTAGTGAGAATTTACCTGTGTAGTATTGGTTGTTCTTTTTCTTTTGCATGTTTCAGTTATCTGTATCTTGACCAACAAGCTTCTCAGGTTTTCACACTTCTCCTATATTCTCTCCCTCATCTTGCTGTAAGAAGGAAAATGAGTGAGTGACTGTGTGGTCTTAATTTCTGCCTGGGGACAATCAGTTACACTAACATACTGAGAGACTAAGTCTGTTCAAATAAAAATCTGTCAGTTTAACTGAAGTTTCTTTCAGAAACTGATTACTTAAAGTAGTGAAATTGGTTGATTACCTCTTCGGACGACCTCTTAAAAAATGTAAATAGCAAAAATTGATGTAAGTTGTTGGAAACAACTGAAGTAAAGGCTGTACTGTTCCCACTGAACTTTTGTAAAAACCCGCTGATGTGCTTTGGCTTTAAAGGCACTGTGATATCTGCTATTTTTGTTTGTTTTGTTTTGCTGTGTTAAAATATCCTCAGTCCTATCTAAACTCTTACACCTGATGGAAATGTGAGGCATATCAGTGTGTTACCTTTGTTTACCTGCCCACTGCATCAAAAAAAATCAAATCAGAATCACACATCACACTACTGAATACCTCCAGTTTTATTGTTTCTGCTCTGTTATGTGACAGACTAGATACAAAATCTGTTACAGTTCAGTGTGCAAGTTAGTACTGTTTTTATTGACCTCTTTTAGTGCTATTTCTAGATTGTTTACAAATTCCCTTTACATGTAATAACATTTCCAAGTGCCTGATCTTTTTGTAATTGTTTTTCTATCCTTTTAATTCATGCTTGGAGAAAGGAAAGCACCATTTCTTTCTCTAAAGATTGCTTATCACACATTAGGGTAAAGACTACCCTTTAGTTAGATAGTGCCATCTGACTGGCATTGTACTAATAAAAATGTGGAATAGTTTGTATTAGTATATACTTTCTTTGGAAGAAACATTTTATTTGTTCTCACAAAGTGTATGTTGGTGCAGAAGGAGCCATTGATGCAAACTAGGGACTGTGAAGCAACAGTTTCCCATTATCACGACTGTTTATGTCCACTTGACTTCACGTAGTGCTGACTGTTGCAGAGTGAAACAGCACTTGCTTGTTGAAAATACCTTGTAGGTTCTCAAGTGACAAACTTAATTTAAATCTGTTGTTCTGTTATGTATGTGTAGAATTAAGTATTTATGGCTTTATTGTTGCTTCTGATTTAGAAGTTTTGATTTATAATTTCCTCTCTACTCTTGTAAGTATTTTTAGCATTTTCTGAAACGATGTCCTATTTATTTTGCAGGTGATCAAGCTAGAAACTTTTTTTTTCAGTCTGGGTTACCTCAACCGGTGTTAGCACAGATATGGTGAGTATACAAAGTGGAGGAACATTCTAGTTGTCAGTGTGAAGCTTACTAGTACAGACTTGGACAGTAATAATATTCCATATACTGGGATTTAAAATTACCCATTTTGAATGGTCCTTCTGAAGTCTACAGTGCAAATATGCTTTTTGATATAATTTAGCTGAGTTTTTAAGTTACTTCTTCAGTTATTGGATGTAGCCATCCTACAAATGGTGTTTGTAAAGTCAGTGTTTTGGAACCTGCTTTTCAAACCACTAAATGCTTTCTGCTTTGTTAAAACTATACTACTACAATCATTAAGCATAGTAAGTAGTAGTAAAAATATTTCTTACTGGATTACCTATGTAACACCAAAAAAATTTGTTACTAAACTAAGACTGGCAGTAGACTATTTCCATTGTAGTTAGAAATGCAGTTTGAGAACTGGACATTTTTACTATTTCTTGGTGAATTTAAGTATTTTAAAATGTACATTGCTGTATATTACACATCACAGACATTATTACAGTCTCCCAGTTCTTCTTGCTGGAGAATTTCCTCTCCAAATTACATGACTCTTCTGTATTCAGAAGTGCTAACGTACATAGTTTGTTTATAAATTTCATTAGTTGTGTTACTACTAGAACTTTCTAGATTGGAAAAAGCTATGGGAATAGCTATTGGCAAATGTGTTAACTTTTTCTATGATGTTAACTGTTGGAAAGAGAGGATGGTTTATTGCACTTATAGCAACTTCTTGTAATAAGGGCTTCTAAAGGCAGAATCTTGAACTGAATGAGAAGGAATGGTATTTACTTGCAAGAAAAACATTTACTTTGGAAATATGTATGCCTTAAAAAGGGCTGAGCCTACATGGCTTTTAGATGAATAGTCTGGTTTTGGTTCAAATTACTTTTGTCTTAAAAATATCAGATCTGATCTGGTTACCTTAGTTGTGGGAAGACTCAGTGAAAGTTCAAATGTCCCTGTGGAACTTATCTTGCCTCTTAATTAAAAAGCAAAGGAAGTTTTGTCTTAAACAAAACACCCTTTCTCCAAAATTGTTCCATAGGCATGAGCTTTAAATAGATGTTAACAAAACTAAACAGTTGTAAATAGTCTGACTTAAAAATCTCTTCCTCTCTGAATTATTCAGTTTTCAGCCTCTTGAGAGGGAGAGAACCATTCCACTACTTCTGTAGTTGTCATAGAGACAAGACCTGAACTTGCACATTTTTTTAACTAAAGCTGAACTAAAACTTATTCATGGTGCCTTTGTAAGTCATAGAAAACAATGTAGATATCTCTCCTTTTTACTGTCTATTCTTTTCTCAGTCATCTCTGAATTAAGAGAAGTAATTACCCAAGTTAAATTCTAGATCACTTGTATGCATTCTCAGTTGGAATTAGAGTAATGAGTAAGATAGTATTTGCATAGTGATTATAAAAATAGGAATCCTGTTAAAAGAAAGAAAGAAAGAAAGAAAGAAAGAAATAGAGGAAAAGAAAAAACAAGTTAAAAAGAAAAAACGTCCTTATTTTCCCACCACTTTTATCATTTAACTCTTTTGATGAATCAGTGAATGCTTGTAGCCTCCCATGTATTAGTACTGTCCCACAGAAACAGTAGCAGTTAGACTGTTCAGTGACATGAAGTCCAGTTCAGCCTCCAAAGGATGTCACAGTGTGTTTCAGACTACACTGAAAAATGTGAATCATTGTTTGCTTTAACTCCCAGGGTTAAGATTTAGAAGTGGCATACTTGCTTTGTGAATCTAGAAGTTAATGGCAGTATCCTAAAGTTACTACTCTGAATTTGACCAACTTATACAAATCTTCAGATTACTTTTCTGATCCTAGAAATGTGGAATTGTACGTATGTTGGGTGTTGCAAGCATTTTCTTATTTTTAATGATTTTACTTACTTGAATCAGTTTATTATATCAATAACAGATGCAGACAAGAGTGTAGTAGTTGTTTCACCAAGAATTAAATACAGCTGTGTGTAGATAAGCCAGTGCTAATAGAAAGTTTTGATGTGATGTGTTGTCTGTGGAAGATCTTATTTAACTAGGAAAGCAGTTGTGGAGGGGATTGGCCTGATGAGTGACTGGCCAGCTTTCTTCAGGAAAAGCAAGCCCTCTGAGTTTCCATACATGTTATCTCTTGAGAGTTTTGTTTCACTGAGCAGTGTAATGACAGTAGCTATCTTATGTTTTAATTTCAAATAAAACTGAATTGCCATTTTTTTATCATGAAAAAAAGCTTCAAGAAACATCAGCTAGCTGAAGCATCAGTTAAATGTTTTCTTCAGGGGCTACTTTGAGGATATTTGGCAGTTGTTGTAACTGTCTTCTGAGATGCATCTCTTAAGAGTGTATCTTATTTTAATTTCTGCTATTGGTCAAAGCTTCCCTGGAATTCATATTCCTTAAAAACAGTAGTTCCATGTTTTCTGGCACAGAGAATTCCTATGTTCCTTCTACTCAACATTCATGTAAGAAAGAAATCTCTGGGTCCTCAGTGTAGCAAATTAGTGGAATTATTATGGTGTGTCATGTATGGTACTATCCTTTATAAACTTCGTAGTATGCCAAGCTGGTAATCTATTAAGAAGCCTCTAAGTAGGCTTTGAATCAAGAGTGCAATGGCTTGAAAGATAGCTGTTTTTAAGTAGGATATAATCTGGCTTTCTTCTAAAGCTCTCATGAGTGGTAGCCTCTAAAAGCATTTTCTGTGTAACCTGTGTCTCTTGTATTAAGTAGGAATGAAAATAATCAGTCCCAGGTGCTTTCATCTATTTGGAGATATTTGTTTTATTTGGGACAAACTATAGCCACTGGTTGACACTACTTTTTCCAGACATAGGCTTCTTTAGCAAGCGCACAACTTATTTTCGTGGAGATAGATATTTTGTAGCCTAATAATAAGCACATTTGGAAGAAAAAAAATGCTTGTGTGCTTAGTTTTTGCCTTTCATAGATGCAGAAGTAATCAAGTTGTTTCTGCATTCTGCAGAGCAGAGGAGAGGAAGAAGCAGGAAGAGATTTGATAGGGGAAGAATCTGGTCAGCGCCTGAAATCAAGCATTGTGATGAAGTCCACTGTAATTTTTATCATTAGAAAAACCCTGTTGTAAACACAGAAATGTTCTATGAAATATAATCAATATTTAGTCAATGTTTAATCCATTTACTGCTCTCCACAGGTTTCCAGCCAGACCTTAAGTGAAACAAATTTAAGGACATTACATTCCTCCAAATTTCATTATAAGCAGAACAGTGTAATTAGGTAGTGTTTACTGTCAGCCACTTGCTGCATTGAAGGTGATGTTTATTCAAAAGTGGCACTGTAATCTATCAGTATGACAACTGGGTTCAATAATTAGAATTGGAAATTTGTGCTGTATATTCACTAAAGATTTTTGCCAGAAAAAAGCTAATTTTGTTAACAAGCTGTAAAAACTTGTATAAATTTTGTAGCATGTACTTTATTTTTTCACTGAAATTCATGCTCTTGAACCAAGACATTGATGCAGAATAAGTGAGCTGAGCCAACATGACTGATGCATGTTAAAGTTTCTTAATACTGGTAGGTTAATATTTTTTTCACATTGAATGCAAGGGCTTTCATCTTCTTAAAATAGGTAGTGCCTGTAGTATCAAGGATGCCTACATTAGAATAAATATTTACTCTTAATGCATTTTCATGGCTGTGTATTTCATCATGTGTTTGCTTCAGTGATGGAAGGTCTTCAGTTTTATAAATCAGAGTAGATGAATGTTTGTAGAAGCCACTTAAGTTGAATAAATAAAGCTATTATAAATAAATCTCTGCTTAAATTCAGAGATGTAAGGAACATTGAAACTATTAATTTGAGTTGTCAGTGCTAATTGGTCCCAATGGAGCTGGCTGACTTCTTCATACGTTGAGGAAGATGTCTCCTCTGGGAGGACTACTGGCTAATTGAAATGAGGTCAAAAGTCTTCTAGAATAGGTTTCTCCAGACCCTTTTCTCTCACACTGTATGAACATCTGCAGGTCTGCTAGCTATATAAACCTGTTTTTGTTCTGTTTTCCACTAAGAATCTGACAGAAAAATGACTAAGCAATCATTGAACTAAACTTTCATTTAAAAACACACACCTTTTCCCTGTTGATATTTTTGCTTTTTCATTAGTTGCCTTCAGAAAAGTGTGGTGTCTGCTTGTATGCATCAGTTTCATGAAACTAATTATCTTCTTCTAGCTTCCATTGTTTTTAATACTCTTAATTTTCTGATGAAGCTATCTTACCCTCATTATTTGCTCACTGTATATTGGTTTAATTTCTAATACTAAACCCACAGAAGAGGGCACCACATAAAGTACATTTAGCAGTTAAGTTTCTGACATTCTAACACTCCATGTAACTTTTCTCATCTTCACCTTTGAATGTTTCAGGCTTATAAGACTTGCAGTATTTATTTCTGCCAAGTGAGACTTTTAGAAATCTAACATTGCTGTTTATAGGTGGTGACAAATGTAAATGAACTGTTTTAGGTCTGAAAAGAAAAATGTGTGTGAGGAAGAAAATAAGAAAATTAAACTATCCTGAGAAATACTGTTCCTTGTAAGCCTGAGTGATTGTTTTGGACAGATTTTTTTTTATTAACAATTACTACAGTCTAACCTTCCCGTTCCTAGGAGAGTCTTCCTCTGCCTTCACTTGGGTTCTTTCAGTGATCTCTGCAAGTTGTATGAAAGCTAAAGTACTACATTTCTGCTTTACTTTCACCAGCCCGTTGCTTGCAATGATACCAACATTTTATTTGCTCTTTGTGGAAGAGTGATCAGAAACTGAGTCTGCAAAGCAGTGTGCTCTGCAAGGAATAGATACTCAGTCCAAAGCTGTACCTTTCTTGGGCAGATTTGCCATGATGGTTTTCTCTTTTCCTTTTGCTGGTTGAACTACTAGATGTGAAATGTGACTACTGCAGTAGGCTACTTTTAACTGAATATTAGTGAAGTGAATCACATACTAAGCAGTGAAACTTGAATCCAAATTGCATTATGCTGTGTGGATCCTGGAATCGGTTTTGAGTACAAATTTGGGCTTTAAAAGACTAAGCTTAAAGCTTAGCTTAAAGCTACTGAAAAGCAGACAGTTTTGATATGTAAATTAAACTTTACTGTGTTATGGAGCTTCAGAAAACAACATTTAGATATTCATACAGCCAAAACTTTTTCTTGAATGGAATGTATGTATTAATTCAATATCTTAGAGGGAGTGGTGCAGTGCACACTTATCATTCTGACTGTAAGCCCCACTGTTCACAGTTACCACATAAGACTTTCTTCTTTAAATACTGCTGGCAGATTCTTGATAGTGTTACTTTATTTTACTCCACCATGGTCAGAAGGTTGCTAAAATGATGAAAATGTCTTGACAGTGTTAGTCTTTCTAGTTTTTGCAAAATGCTAGTGGCAGTCTAAACCGGGGGAAATGCTTAATGTGTCTGGTTGGTCTGCTGAGATCATAGGTTTCTTTTCTTTTTGACATGTACTGAGAGGGTTTTCATTTTTTTTGAATGCTATGCTACTGTGTTTACTGGACTTTCTACTTGTTTAGGTATCAGTTATAAATGTCAGTTTACTGCAGTAATATTTTGATAACTTTTAACATATGTGTGTGAAAACTTTTATTGATGGACATTTGATTTAGAAATAAAAATCTTTGTTTAACTAAATCTGCCTGGGTCCTTTACATGTCCATGACCTGTAAATGTAGATGCAAATTTAAAAAATTATAATTAGAGTACTGAAATGTGTACTTCATTCTTCAAACTAGTGCAAAAAATAAGCATAATTTGAAAATCTAAGCTTACATCTGATTATGTCATAATATGCATTTACTTTTTTTTTCCTTGGGTTTGCAACTGCAGGAGCTAACATTCATCCCTGTTCCCTCAATCCCACTCCATGCTGGGCACTGTTTTCTTAACCATGGAATGAAATCACAAAACAAGACAGTTTAAGTTGGACTACTCTAAATGAAAGTCTACGCAAGATCTAGTCTGTGTTTTGAGTACTATTTGTTACCTGCAAAACTTTGTTTGTAAAGTTTGTACACATAGTGGTGTTTAGTAAAAATGCACAAATCTAAAGAATATTTTGTTGTAAGTTCAGCTGAAGTACTAATTTGCAGACTCAGTCATAGGATTCCCTGTGGTACTGATTGTAGTGCCTTTTAGTCTTATTTGTGTGATTTTGCAAAGTTTTTGTACAGCTACGTTAATCCTTTTTCTCTGTTTGATTTGTTGTAATTCCTTTGGGGGGTGAAAAGTGACTTTAAAACTATTTAGTAATATCTGCAAGAAAGAAATCAAGAAACTATTGGTTTAAACAGTATATTGTTTGATGTTTTTACCCTGGCATGATTATTTTGAGTGGATATTAATTAGTCTTGAATATACATGTCTGTGTGTGCATGCTTCTAGGTCAGTCCTGAAGATCACAATTTAAGAATCTAACTGTGAAAATTGTGTGTTTTGTAGGGCTTTAGCTGACATGAACAATGATGGAAGGATGGATCAGCTGGAGTTTTCAATAGCGATGAAACTTATCAAATTAAAACTACAAGGTTATCAACTCCCATCTGCGCTGCCTCCTGTCATGAAGCAGCCACCTATTGCTCTACCTAGTGCACCAGGGTTTGGTAAGTTCTTTGTTGTTCTTCTAGGTAGCTTGTATTGTAGCAACCTAACTTTGATTTTCATTTTGCAGTTTCTGAAACAACCATATTTGGACTCAAAAACAAATGCTTTTCCTTGCATTCATATGCTGGAAGAAAAATGTCAGTGAACTTTGAACACCCAACTAAAATTAGTTGGGGTCCTATTTTGCTTCAGGTCTTTAACTGTTCCCTGTATGTTCCAAAAGGTACTACCTGAAAGGAGGTTGCAGTGAGGAGATGTTAGTTTCTTCCCTAGAGACTGTGGACGTGGCACTAAGGAATGTGGTGTAGAGATAGGACTTAGTAGGTTTAACTGTGCTCTGTACTTGATGATCTTGAAGGTCTTTTCCAGCACAGGTGATTCTACAATTCTATGCTGAAAACATCTAAGTGAAGCTGAACCTCACGTTTGATACCTTGATATTTTGCCATAGAGAGAGGTTCTTTGTCTTTCTGATTTAGTCATTGCTGTGACTGTAGTTGATTGCTGCCTGAGAATTACTGGCATTAAGAAAAGCCCTGTTGTTTGATAAGTTGTCTCTTCCATAGTTTTACAGTTTTTATTTCTGACTAAGAAATAAGTGAAATTGAACAGAACAAATACCATTCTAAGTAAGAAACGGCATAGTAAAATCAGCTTCCCAAGAAATCCAGCAAAATCCATGATTTTCTTTTTTGTTATTTACTTTAATAAACTCAGCTGCTTGCACGCGTCCCCATTCTTCCCATTGGCATGACTGGACCTTCTTAACCTCCCTGTTATCCAAAGAACTGTGCTTACACCTAAAATACCTCATTACTATGCTTTACCTGATCACCTTTGCACTGTTTCATCTTCTGAGTAGTCTGCAAGCAGTTATCCTGGAGCTTGTTCTTTTCAGCTGTATCTAAATGTAGGCTTTGAGTTCATTATTCACTGGAAGCTGACAGTATTACTCTTCATTTAGTTCAAGGCGAACAATTGTTTTCTTCAGCAAATGCTAATTGACTTCTTGGTCAGTGCTGCATCCAGTGTGATCTTAAATGCGTACATTATAAAATGGTATTTTGTTCCCTCTACATTGTTTTATGTTTGCCTTGCTAATGGTGCAGCATATTGTAAGAGTGTGTGAAAGTTCTCATTTCAATTCACTGTTTAATTCTCTGTTTGCTTCTGGAGTGCAGGCTGCCATTAAATTTTTATATTATGTTGGGAGTCTCCAAATTAGAAAAAAAAATGTCTCCTTTTCTCCCCCATAGGTATTGGGGGCATTGCCAGCATGCCATCTCTTACAACTGTTGCCCCAGTGCCAATGGCATCTATTCCAGTAGTAGGAATGTCTCCGCCATTAGTATCTTCTGTTCCTGCAGCAGCAGTGCCTCCCCTGGCTAATGGAGCTCCTGCTGTTATACAGCCTCTGCCTGCTTTTGCTCATCCTGGTATGCTACATACTGAACCTCTGTGTACAGTCTTGCTTTTAACAAATTGTTTTGCCATTTTCTTTAAATCTGGAGAAAAACATACGTGAAAATAGCCATTCTAACTTACTTTAAGAATTATTTGGGTTAAGGAATGTAATTTGATTTAGCCCAATATAATTATTTAGCAGATGTGTATGAAAGTTAAAACAAGGCACATGGAACATAGTGTACTGTAGCATTCAGTCACGTTGAGCAATGGTGTGATAAATCAAGCTTGCCTGTGAACTGTTGACTAGAAATTGGACCTCTGCTCCCTATTTATAACTATTGAAGTGCTGCTGCAAGTTGGTGTTACTTCAAAGTAGTGGAATACATAGATGTTCTAGCATCAAATATAATATGATTTGGTATCCAGAGTGTTTACATAAGGCTACAAATGTAAGAAGACATGAAGAAAGCACCTATATGTTTTCACTATTCTGTTAGACACTGTTAACTTATATTAATATTTTTAAATTCACACCATCAAAAGATCTGTAATGCTTTATTTGACATTAGGAACTAAGTGATCGTCATTGAGATTGTACACTTTAAAAAGCTCAGACTAAACAGTACATGCAATACCTTATTTTACAGCCACATTGCCAAAGAGTTCTTCCTTTAGTAGATCTGGTCCAGGATCGCAGCTAAACACGAAACTGCAAAAGGCACAGTCGTTTGATGTGGCTAGGTAAGTTGGTGTAGAATGAGTGGATGTGTGTCTTTTTTCTTGTAGTTAGAAAAACTGTTTCTCCTTAACAAAATTATTTTCTGAAAAAAACAGCAACAACAACAACAAAAAAACACTTGTAGAAATCAGTTCCTGCTGAGATACTACTTCAGGATTTCATAGCATGCTGTGGTTTTTCAAGGAATGCTGTACGAATACTGAATCACTGAGATGTAATAAACTATTACAGTATGTGTTGATACTACTTGCAAGCTCTTGAAAACTTAGTTTTTAGAAAAGCATTAGATTCCGTAAACATACTTTGCATTGTTCACTACTGCACAGACACTCTTCATTTTAGCATGGAAACATAAGTAAAATTCTTTAAAATTAACAAGCATAGGGTTACTTTTTAAAAGAAATATATTTAATATTTCTCATATTTTAAATGAACTCCACTAAAGTATTTGTTATATGTACTCTAAAGTTCCTAATTAAAAATCACCTAAAAAACTTCTATTGTATTTCAAGGCCTGGAAGAAACTATTGTATGCAAAATATATTTTAATGTAATCTAAATGAAGTATCTAATAATGTGGAATTTCTTTAGAGGGAGATAAAATGGTAATTTTGCCAAAATATTCATTAATGGAAGACCTAAATCTATTGAATTGGAATTAGAAGTTGAAGTGGTGGGGTTTTTTTTTTTTAGTTTTTTAGTTTTTTAGGTTTTTTTTTTCTTCTTTCCTAGCTGAGATTTTCTTTTGATTTGAAGAAGGGTGAATTTCAAGATTCTGCTTAGGGTGCTTTTATTAGTCTGCTGAGTCACCATTAGTAAACCCTTGGCATGCATGGTATTTGCCATATATGAGACCAGTGTTTTGTCCTTCAGCATTTCTTCTTCAATAACTATCATTGGAGTATCCATGAAGGAAAGTTTTGTTTTTTACTATATAGTAACATTACATCACAGATCAAGTTACATAAATAAACAAAACAGAAGTAGACTTAATGTGTGTAAAAATTCCACATCTAGCAAAGCTGGTGAGAGAGGAATTCACACACACACACACACACACACACACACACACACACACACACGTATGTACATATGTGTGTATGTTTATTTTTTTAGATGAAGTTTCAGTTTTTATTTTCAGTGTTTAAGAAGCAGCTTCTTTTTATTTTGCTCTCAGGAAAGGAATGTTTTAAAACAAAGTAGTTCTGGAGGAGCAGAAATAGAGGTATTAGCATTTTTGGACATCTTGTGAAAATAGGGTATGAGGTCAATTAGTAGTGTGTTCATGTAATCTCAGCTCAACTTTGAAAGATCTTACCATGCTATTTGGTCAATGGACCTGGAAAAAGGGATTCAGTGGGTTTGGTTCAGCTTCTTCATTGTGATTTGGTATGCTTTCAGAAATGCTTATATAATCTGCATTTTTTTAAGCTTAATAAAAATGGGAAAAGTTTTAATGTGCCTAAAGCAAGAAAAACTACACGCATTGGTTTTCATTATGAAGACTTGTCAGCCTTCAAGCATGGGAAATTATAGCTACAAATAATAACAGCACTCAGCCTACTATGCATCTGAATTAGTATTACATTTGTCTGTTGTGTTCCATAAAGAAAAAATCTGATTGCTTTTAAGCGTATTTTTTTCACACTTTCTGTTGTTTTCAGTAGATTTTGCATTTGTTTTCCTTAATCAGCTTATGTATTATTTTGCTAAGACAAGTAGTTATAAGACAGGATAAAACAAGATATTACTTCCAGTGATCATGGTAAAGCTTTTCCTGTCATGTTTCAGTAAAAGATTTTAGCTCCTCTAAACTGTTTAGGTTACTCAGTTTCTTTTCTAGTAAGGAAAAAAGTAAAAATCTTAGGCCTGTCATTCATCTTTTCTAAAAAAACATCTAAGACACTGATTCATGACAAATGTTTGCAAATAAGAAGTAAAAACTTTTGTGGTTTCAGGAATAGAAGGCAATGGTTGTGAAAACAGGCAGTACAGGCATACAACTTGATCTCTGTGCTGCACTTCATCCTCTTGCACCTGTTGCTTAATGCAATTAAATGTAAGATTATATTTTTTTCTCTCTTCCCTATTCCTTTTCTAATTCTAGTGTGCCTCCTGTGGCAGAGTGGGCAGTACCTCAGTCATCGAGACTGAAATACAGACAACTGTTCAATAGCCACGATAAAACAATGAGTGGACACCTAACAGGTATTGAAAATGTCTCCTTTTTTAACTATAAAAGGCCAATTGTAATAGCAGGCTAAATGCTGTTCAGATATTAAAGAAACTTTCATCTCCATGTTATCAACATCAGTATTTTTCAGTTAAAATTTCCCAGCTGCTCAATGATCTTTAGGAGCAAGCAATCATTGTATTTGGGATCCTTTTCTTACTTTCTTTCCTGAATTTTCTGTAAAAATAGATTGTAGCTGGGAAATAATTGGACAGGATATAGTGGGCTGTATGAAAACTCCTGTGACTGTTTGCAATGTTTGACTCATACGCTGGTAGGGTGCCTACCCAGTTTCAGAAGGAAAATTGAACAATGCACTGACATAGTTTCATTAGTTCAGTGCACATCTTTTGTGGCAAAGAGGTGTTTGATTTTGGTTTATTTTATTTTATTTATTTGATTTTATTATTTTATTTATTTATTATTTTACTATTTTATTTTATCTTTTTGTCTGACTGAGTGTTGTAAAGGGAGGAAGGGTTATGCATTTTTAAATACTTTCTTCTTGAGGGACCTAGGAATGGTAGTATGTGTAAGCCTGCTAATGCTGGTAACATCACTTTGATGTTGCCTATTCAAAAATAACTTCTGCTTGTGCAGTAACTGCTCAGTAATACAAGAAAAGGAGAAAATTAGTTATTCGTTTATTAACCTATGTTTTAATTTATTAGGTCCGCAAGCAAGAACTATTCTTATGCAGTCAAGTTTACCCCAGGCTCAGCTGGCTACGATATGGTAAAGATAAATTAACAATTTCTACCAAACTGGAGGTTGTACTTAAAACTCTGCACTGTCTCCTGTATTATTTTCCCCCATTTTCAAACTCTTTCCACTGATAAATCATTATATTCTTCTCTTTTTAGTGTGTAACTTTATAAAACAAAACCTGCACTGCTATCCCTATATTAATATTATTTCACCTAACCAAAAAAGAGTATATTTTGCACTATTCGCATAGCTGCTTTGTATGTTGGGTTTCAGTTACAGGGACTTCAGGTAGACTAAATGCTTAGCCTCCTATCTTCTACATCCTCACCCATATCTGATACAGCACCAGTGAAAAGTTACAGATTTACACAGGTAGTACAAAAGGAGGCTTATCTAGAACCATACATTTTTGGAGGCTTCTCTGTCTTCTGCCTGATTTTATAACCCCTTCCAAGGGTCTGGGATTACATACCTATAATTGTGGATTTTAAGAGAGTTTGTTTGGGCTTCCCTTTTCCTTTCAAGTTCTCATTTGTCAGATTTATTGTGGTTTTATTGCTACATGGATTAGTCTCTTTTTGCCTTTGCTTTGGAAGTCCATTATATGTAATGTGTAATGTTTCTACTTTATTACTTAGTAGTACTTGATGACTGTTGATTTATGGTTATCTATGGTGGTTTCTCAAGTAACCTTACTACTTCTGTAGTTTTAATTTCTGATATCCCTCTGTTTCTAGTTAATCTCTTCAGTATGTAAGTCTTCCATAAAAAAACACTGTCAATAAATAGTCCATCTGACTTCTGTTGTGTGGGGATGTCAACTCTGTTGTCGCTGTAATGTCACAGTAGTGTAACTTAATTTTCTAAGCACTGATGTTTTTGTTATACCTTAAAAATCACCCTCTTCTTCCCTGTTTCCTAACAAAGCTACTATAAGGAAAAAATAGCAACCCTGATTAGCCAGAAAAATCTGTGCTTGTTTCCAGAGCTTAAGTAGGTTGTGCAAGCAGAGGAATGATGATGCTTCAGGAGTTCTAAACATAACAGTAATTTTTGACATTCAAAACTGCCTAGTCTAATGAGATAAGGAATGGACTCTACAGCTTTTTCTGGCCTACGTATTTCTGTCTTTCCTGAATTTATTCTCTGTCATTGAAACCACTGTTGCAGTTCTCTGAGGCAAGATTTTTCAGTCTGTACTGGAAGTTGCTTCAGTTTTTTTGTGGGGTGGATTTGCTGTCTCAAAGGCACACAAGGTAAAGTACTGATGTGCAGAATGGCAGCTGTTTTACAGCAGCTATTTCAGTGTTTGGAGGACAAGGATGTGGACCCAAACGGTTAGGGTATTAAGTTATATCCTTGCATGATAATTTTTCATTCTATCAGTTTATTCCTGTGACCCAGATGGGTACCACAAGTATGGATCAGATGAGGCTATTATAACTTTCCAGGTTTAAATTCCATAACTAAAGTCCTGTACTTTAAGACATTAAAAAAAAAAAAAAAGTTGCTCACCTAAGATTTTTTCACAGGGGATTTTCCTGTATGATTAGAGTCACAACCATGATGGAGAAAAAATAAGCTGATATTGAGACTGTTAAATTTTGTTCAAAAGCATCCAAGTTTGAAGGTGATATTGAAGATTTCATGAGTCTTCGGGTGCACTGGTTTTAGGCCATCCATTTTTTTGGGGGTGTGCATAATGATAGAATATGTTTGGGCTTGTTAAGGCTACAGTGTCAATGGCTTTGATTTTAATGCAAATATGTGCTCAGGAATGCAAGATGGGAAGATGTAAACTAGACCAAAAAACTTCTATCAAACATCTGAGCCATTCGTTTTTTGAATGATACTGCATAGTGGATGTTCACAAGGTGTCCAAGAATGTTCCACTGATTAACATTACTCGTATAGCTTATAGTACTGGCAACATTCAAACAGCAAACAAAATGGAAGCCATGACTGCATGGATATCTTCAAGGAAAATATGCAAGAGAAATGTGGGAAACTGTGATGCGTTTGGATTGTGCTCTTCATTTGTATTAAAGGAACAAACTAGTGTGAAAAAATAATGGAAAAAGTGAATTAATTTGGAATAGAATATTCCAAAATTGTGCTTTTTATCAGTGTTTTTTTTTTTTCTCTAAGAATTTGCTTACTTTGTATTTTTCCTTTAAAAAGGAATCTTTCAGATATTGATCAAGATGGAAAGCTTACAGCTGAAGAGTTTATTCTGGCTATGCACTTAATTGATGTAGCTATGTCTGGTCAGCCACTGCCACCTGTACTGCCTCCAGAGTATATTCCACCTTCATTTAGGTAACTAGTTATAATTCTGGCAACTTGCTCCTAAATTTTTGTTCCATGTGGTAAACCTGTCCTGTGAATGTGAAAAAATATTGGAAAATAACCCTCCTTGGTTTGGTTTTGTGCTGCTTAGATGGCAGAAAATGCTTTCTCATTGGGAAATGCTTGTATTCCTTTTTGTTTTGATCTTTTTGTTTTTATTAGAAGTGCTGAATGCTGGAAAAAAAGCTCTTGTAAGAGTACAGTTTTTATCAGTGTTTTGCTGACTTAGTCTGGCTACACGGACTAAAAGGTTTTTAGTTCAAGCTTATACTTCTGACATGTTAGGATGTTTTAGAATTTAAAATGTGCCCTAAATTGGCACTGTAGCAAATTCTGATTTTTTTTAGAAGATTTATTTGTGAATAGTAATGCTGAGTTAGTACGTCTCTTTCTCTATTTCACTTCTTCTTGGTGGAGAAATGGGTGGGAAGACAAGTTATAGCAGTGTAAAGAAATGCTTACATGCAATCATAGCTTCATATTCCTTAAGTATAGTCTTGAAGATGATAAATTTTTGTTTCGTCTGTGTGGTGTCCTGTTTTCAGTGTGACTATAGTAAGCTTTCTCTGTCTTTGCAACTTTCACTATAGTTAAATTTACCATTTTCCCAGCTTCGTACTTGTAATAAAGATCTTAGTGATAGAGTAAAACACATCTGCAAGCAACTTGATGCTTAGGTCACCAGTGTGTGTTGTTGGTACTCTGGAGGGTACTGTTATCTTAATGGCAACTGCAGAGTAAAATACTCCAGACAGTGAGCATCTAAATATTACATCATTGCATTTAATTTATGATTCAATCATTAAATTATTAATAATTTTGAGTGGCATACGTTCTTTTAAGCAACTTGGAATTATCCTTTTATTGACAGAAGAGTACGCTCTGGTAGTGGTGTATCTGCTGTAAGTTCAGTATCTGTAGACCAAAGGTTACCAGAAGAACCAGCATTGGAAGAAGAGCAACAGCAACTGGAAAAGAAATTACCAGGTGAGCAAGCATTAATAGAGATGTGTTGTGTGCTGTTATCAGAGAGACCAATCCTATCAGTCTGTATCTTGTTATCCACTGAATCTGTTGGCTAATTTTAAATAAATAATTTTTCTGAGAGTCAAAACATTAAAGTGATCACATTTCTTTTATGAAAACTGGTGATTGGTAATTGGAAAGAGGCTCAAACTTAAGACAAGAATTCAATTGGTTGGGCAGATGTTGGGCCAACATGTCAAGCAGTTGGCGCATTCACACTTCAGAGTGAACATGTACTGTCTCTTGATTCAACTCGCATGCCAGTAAGTGTACATGTTAAGCATGAGGGAAGAGAAATATAGAATACAAAGTATGGGAATGGGACATAGAGGGTATGAAAAGAACCAGAAGGTGATGTGGAGGGAATAATTTGGGAGAACCATGAAAAAGGGGTTTAGAGCACATAATAGGGAAAGGATAATTCCTGATATTGCATAAGAATGTCAGGGAACCTGTGCTGGAACTGATGGCATTGTTTTAGGACAGTAAGTGATGAGGATGTGCATTGGTAGGATTCTAGTCTTCATGTGTATTTATTCCTAACAATTTAATTCAGCAAGCTGTTTCTTTTCCTGACAGTAATGAGTTATCTTATGAAAATATCAAGTTTTAACATGTTCTGATCATTTGCATAATAGCTTTTTGATAACATCTTTGGCAGAATTCCTTGCCTGTCTTGTAGTTAAAAAAAAAAAAAAAAGCTGCATCTTGTGCTATTACTATTATTGTTGTATGTATAGAGGAGCTTCAGATCATGTGTCTGCACTGAGGAATGAGGACTAAAATTCACTCTAATTACCTCAGGTTGTGGGTTTAAAGGGAACTACAGTATGAAAGGTAATGACGAAACTTACGGTTACCCGTAGAGAAGTACTATCAGTAGTTGAATGCTGTTTCTAGTACTGTTGGAAGATTATTTCACTTTGATTCAGCATATGTTGATTTTATTTTCAAGACAACAAAACAAAGTTTAATTCTCCTTTGCCCCATGTTTCCATGCATTAAAGTTACATTTGAAGATAAAAAACGTGAGAACTTTGAGCGTGGCAATCTAGAACTTGAAAAACGGAGGCAGGCTCTCCTGGAACAGCAACGCAAAGAACAAGAGCGTCTAGCACAGCTGGAACGGGCAGAGCAAGAAAGGAAAGAACGTGAGCGGCAGGAGCAAGAACGGAAAAGACAACTGGAGCTAGAGAAACAGCTGGAGAAACAGCGTGAATTGGAACGGCAGAGAGAAGAGGAAAGGAGGAAAGAAATAGAGAGAAGAGAGGTAATCAACTGGATAAAAGGAAAGTGGCTATGTCACTGAGATCAGTGTTTGTTTAGAACAGCATAGAATATGTACACTGAATATTTTACCGTCTTTAGTTTTAGTAAGCAAACATTTCAACAATGAGCATTTTGAATTTTTGGGCATTTTGAAGGGAAGGAAAGAGTTTAATTACCTTTTCCTTAAATTTTCACATGAAACGAATGAATCAAATGTTTAGATCTAGGACAGTGTGCTCCTAGTTTCTGATTTCTTTAAAAATAATGCCAATCCTTCTCTTTAATGTTAAGAGACATTTGAATTAATGATGAAAAGCAAAGTTTGAGAATGCCTCATGTTTGGGGGAGATTTGATGCTATTTTACAGAGTTTGTGAAATCTTAATATGAAACAATAAATCAGAAAATTGCATCTTGAATGATATTCTATTAATTCACTTATCTGCTATAAAGTGTAGCACCAGTACTTTCAAGTGAGCATTTAAACAGTTGAGCAATTTATATGCTTAAATAGAAGTACACAGTTATTCTACAGCTTAGCAGCATGTTTATGTTAATATTTTAATCACATATTAGAATATGAATATCAGTGATTAGAATATCTTCTCAAAATAGATTTTTCATATCTTTTTGGCTTGATTAAATGCTAAAGGCAGCAAAACGGGAACTTGAGAGGCAAAGGCAACTTGAATGGGAACGTAATCGTCGGCAAGAACTACTAAATCAAAGGAACAGAGAACAAGAGGACATAGTTGTTCTGAAGGCAAAGAAGAAGACTTTAGAATTTGAGCTGGAAGCTCTAGTAAGTGATTGCATTGCAGAATAAACACACAAACATGGTAATGCCTGTGATATAGTCCTACTTACTTTCTATAATTTCAACAGTAAGTGTGGAATAAAAGTACTTTTTAGATCCTGATTTCCGTGAGAAGCATTCTGGTAAAACAAAGAGGTCTTTTTCTTTTTGTCTAAAGAATGATAAAAAAAATCAGTTGGAGGGAAAGCTTCAGGATATCAGATGTCGGCTGTCTACCCAAAGACAAGAAATTGAAAGTACAAATAAATCTAGAGAACTGAGAATTGCAGAAATCACCCATTTACAACAGCAACTACAGGTAAGAAAATGTCACTCATTTTGTTCTTAGTCTTGCACTTTTCCCTCTTTAACTGTGTCAGTGTCCTAGCAAAGCTTGGCACAAAATATGTTGTGTTGTTTCTTGTAAACAAGCTACTATTGTAGATCCTTTATCATTTTTAAAATTTCTGTATTGTTTAGGAATGTTTAGGAATTGCTTTCTACACTTGAAGATATAGCTGTGATTACTGCTTTGTCCTCATGGAGTCCTATTGTATGGAGTAGTATATAAATGGGTATGGGGATTTTTAGCTTTCCCTCATTGATATTAGGCAGTTTGTAGCCAAATATTAGGGCACTTCTAATTATGCACTTTTAAAATTGCTTCATTCACAATTACTTTGACAGCGCTTCTGTAAGGAAAATTACGTTTGATTCTCGGTGGTTGTTTTGTTGGATTTTGTGTTTGAGGATTTTTTTGTTCTTTTGTTTTTAGGTTGATAGCAATAGCTATAGCTTTGTGGAACTCTCTTCTCTTATGTGTTCATTGTTCTCTACGACTAGTATGTCAGTTAGTTTTGCTTGGTGGTTTAATCACAGTTATGATCACAGAAAGAAGTGCGACTAGTTAGTAGAAAAGGTCAAATTTGATCTGGGGAGAACCTAAAAGAATGGGCAGATTTTTCCTAAAAAAGATGAGTTTCTCAAATATTCTTTACATTTTACTATCTAATTTGTAGAGGAAAGTGGAGAGCATTATGTGACTTATATAAAGTCACTAGTAGATTAAAAATTAAAATT
Source organism: Cyrtonyx montezumae (assembly GCF_038088225.1). Taxonomy (NCBI): domain Eukaryota; kingdom Metazoa; phylum Chordata; class Aves; order Galliformes; family Odontophoridae; genus Cyrtonyx; species Cyrtonyx montezumae. The sequence continues at coordinate 59,682,178 of NW_027072034.1, read as the reverse complement.
GTTAATTCTCTTTATAGAATACTACATCTTTACTTGGATGTATTATAATTTAATATAGCTGACACTTGGCATACGAAGTGAGGTAATTAAAAGAAGTGATTATTCTTTAACCTACTAATTTGTTTCAAGATGGAGTTTGATTCAAATTTTGGAAGAAATTGTTTACCAGTTAATATTGCATGATGAGAATCTCTACTAGTTACATGAGTCTCTGGTATCTGGTAGAATGACATTTTTCAGGGGTATTTGGAAGGATGTGTTTGAACCACATGCATACTTTCTGCAGGGCTTCTGCTAGTTTTCTGCAGAGTTTTTTTGCCTCCTTGATGAACTGTTTGGTTCCCAAGTAATTTGATTTTTTTTTTCTGCACTGGGAGCAGAGAATGTGACAGAGACTTAAAGTGTCTTAGTGGTGTCTCAGCTTCTCGTTCACCCTCTTGCTTAGAGCAGAGACAGAAAATTTTCCCTCATTAGACATGAGAACTTGTTTTTGATTGCTTTTTTATTTTTTCTTTCTGCCTCTGTATAGACATTTCTTGTTGCATGAAACTGCAACATTAGCGATGCCATTAATTTCTTCCATCTGTTTCCTCAGTAGAACTAGTGGAAACAGAAGTATGTGTGACAGACATTCTTGGGCTGGATCACCGTAGCATAGTTGTCTGTGATAGCAAGAAACAGAACTTTATTTTTGTGGCCCCTTGACATTCGCTTTTCTTAAATACACTCTGGGTATTCAAAATGAAATTTCATTCAAAATGAAATTTATTAATAAATTATTATAAATTGTAATTATTCTTAAATTATTCTCGGTATTCAAATTAATAGTCTGGATTTCAGTAGTAGTCTGCCCATTAAAAACAAACACATGAATAAACAAATGCATTCTACTCTGAAATACTGAAATCAAAAATTACTTTTTGTAGTTGTAGAATGGTAATTTCTCTTTAAATCCTGTCTCAATTCAAGATTTGTTCTGCTCTTTTTCTTAACTAAATGGTTCCTTGACTGGAATGATACAATTTTGATATCCTTGTGTATAGAAGGCCAGTTTCCTTTCCTTTTTCTCTATTGAGGTTTATCCCTCAGGGCATATAATTGATTAGAGGCTGTCTTTCATGGGTAATACTACTTCAAAACTTCATTTCCAATACAGCTGTATTCTAGACTAATGTAATAATTCTTTAAAAAAATTTCATCTTAGGCTATGGCATGGGTCTTGCAGGTATTTGAGCAGGAAGGGAGTGTGGTGAAATAGGGAAGCATAAATGCAGAGGACAGTGTAGTTTTAAAACATGACAATGGTGATTTATTGGGGACAAGGCAGACAATTTGGAAAATGCTCCATTATATATTGCTGTTCCTGGTTTTTTTGTTTTTTTTTTTAGATAAAAAATGACAGGCCCAGAACTATCTGGCCTTCATGGTATCCTTGAAGAGCTGAAAAGTGCTATAGACAATATGGCTTAACAGTGAGGGAGGCATGTAACTCCTAATAATCAAATGTATAGCTTATTTTAATTTTTATACTTAATGAATTTGTGGAGTCCTCGATTCTGCTGTGCTACCTGAGTATGTCTTCTGAAATGTAAGGAGATTAAAGGTGTCTGTGGTTGTTGTGTAATCATAAGATCTGAGTCAAACACAGGGGTCTTAAAGACTGCCATGAATAAGGTGGGACAACTATAAAGTTGTGCCACTGGGTTCAAGCTTGTGTTCTAGGGATGAAAATTAAAAACACTTAATGTTCAGTTAGGTGACATTTATTGCTAGGATTATAATATTTCGTAGTCCTTTGTGACAAGTTGAAATTGTCAGATGTTCCTCAAAGGCTTACAATTCAAGGTAGCTGCTGAAATAAACTACATAGTTTGTGTGAAAGGTGAGACATTGACAATTGAATGGTTTTGAAAAATAAGCTGTTTCACATCATGCTTCTATAATTTGCTTTGATAACTTGGAGGTCAGGGCTTCTGAAAAGTGTATGAAGTAGCCCTTCTTCCTCCAAAAAGAGCAAAGACTATATATAATCCACAAAAGGATGCATTTCTCAACCGTAGAGTCTTTTGTAATTTTAGTACAAAATCGTATGAATGTATGTTGAAATTTTGAGGCCCTAATCCTCTTTCACAAGTACTAAATGTAGAGCTTTAGCAGTCTCTGCTCTCATCTAACAGAGCTTCTGTTGCGTAGCTTTTATCCATAATATAAGGTGAGAGCCTTTGTTTCCTTTTCTTTGTATAAACTGATAATATATGTCCTATTTATTATTGAAGTTATGTTTATCTAATAAAATGAGAAGTAAACTGTTAAAAAGTGTTTTTTGACATACTTAGATATATGAAAAGATACCTGTATCTTTTTTTTTTGTCTCAGTTTCAATTACTTCCAATCCAATTTACATATTCAATGGGAAATCAGTTCTTAAATAATAAGCTTAAGTTTGATATTCTTCTTGTATTGAAAAAAACACAAACCAACAACAACAACAGAAAAAAGCCAGGACAAATTGGCAGAGAACCATTTCTGAGTGGAGGTACCATGCAGATAGTGCTTCTGTAGTAGCAATAATACATGATTTACTGTATGGAAAAGTAAAAAGTGATTTCAGAAAAAATGAAAATGAAAGGTCTCATGACCCTAATCATCATCCATCACTTATCACTCTGCATTTTTCTTGTCTTGTTTTCTCTTTCCTTTTCAGGAATCTCAACAGATGCTGGGAAAGTTGATTCCAGAAAAGCAATTACTCAATGACCAACTAAAGCAGGTTCAACAGAACAGTTTGCATAGTAAGTATAATTTTTATGTTTCTAAATGTGTTTGTAAAATCCATGATACTGTGTTACACAGCATACTCTGTAATGTTTTCTGTGTTGCAAGATAAAGTTTGAAAAATGTTGTGTTCTGTGCCATGATATTCTCCATGTAAAAAAATATTTCTTTCAAAATATGTTTAAAAACAGGAGATTCTCTTCTTACCATCAAAAGAGCCTTAGAAGCCAAGGAACTAGCCCGTCAACAGCTTCGAGACCAGCTAGATGAAGTAGAAAAAGAGACCAGATCTAAACTTCAGGAAATTGATATTTTCAATAATCAGCTGAAGGTAATCCTAAACTTTTAATCTCTATCTTGTAAATATTCAGTCAGTACATTTATTACATAATCATGGAGAAATATATTGAACTAAAATGATTGATTAATAAATCAATTGATTGAATGTCAGTGTTGGCAATATTGTGAAATCTATAATTTTTGTTGTTGAAGAATATACTACTTAACATTCAATGTAAGAGTTTAAATAAACTTAATCTGCATAATATACCCAAGAATAAATTTGAAGTCTGATTCCAGAGCAGCGATCACAAGTATTAAATCACCACTTTCTACCCTTTTGCATTGAAGAACTGCATGAGTACAGTAGGTCATCAAATCTGCTGGAATCACTGCTTCAAATTCAAGTCTTTGTTGAAGTCGCTTGTTTTCCTGCTAACACGCAGAGTTACTTATCTGCTGTTTGTAAGAGCATACTTGTTCCTGAACGTAACTGTCTGTTGTTTGTGGTTTCATACTTTATTGATTAGTTATTTGTTGAAACTGTGTATTTTGTTTATTTCTGCACAAGAAAATTACAGAAGTTGCAAAAGTCAGTAGTGGAAGAGTTATTCAGAGAGAAGTTATAAATCAGTCTGTAGTTACAACCATTTAATAGTGTTCTTTCTATTTATTTCTCTTTTTTTCACTTTAGCAAAATTAGATCAATTATGACTGCATCATGTGCTTTAAGAAGGAAGGTGTGTTTGAATTTTAGCAACAAATAGTTTTTTCTGATCTTAAAATTAGTCATTATTGTAGGTTAAAAAAAAAAAAAAAAGCCGGAGACCATAACACTACCTATTTCAATGCTGAGAGGTAGAAAGTAAAGAATCTCTACAAAGACATAGCATACATAAAACTGAACTAAATTTTCAGTTTACTTGAAAATAGAACTGTTTGCTTTAGGAGCATTTTATCTATGTACTCTTTGGACACATTTTATCATGTTGTGCTTTTTGGGGTGGTTTTTTTTTTAATGGATACATTTTAACTAATTTGAAGATAAATGTGACCAAAGGATACTAATTCTAAAATTAGTACCAGCACTTTGTTTGATTTTAGGTGACCTAAAGAGTGTATAAGTTAGTGGTAGGGGGGTGTATGTAAATAATCTCAGTTCCATGGCACTAAAAAACCACAAGTGTGTAAATTTAATTTTGTAAATACGAAAGGGCTCAATAACTAACAAGCTCAGAATTAAAAAAATGAAAATTGACATCAATGAAGACATAGATTTATCTGAATGTCTTAGCATATTGTATAATTGTAATCTATTTCACAGCTAAATGGGATAATTGATTTCTGTGTTTAAATCTTAATATTTAACTTTATGACTTTAAATTCTGAAAATTAATTATGTGGACAGCTTCAGGGAAACCTTAGCAGCCTTTCTTTGACTTTCATTGTGCGTTGACACAGTGCTTAATAAGATGACCACTTTGTGATGCTGAATGTTACTATTTTTGCCTTGCTGCAGCTTCCTGTGCTTGCTTGGAGATGAGTTTAAGAAGCAGTAATGTGGCAGTGGGGCAGTTTTACTAATGAAACTGAAAAGTGGGAACTTGATTCAGAGAGAGTTGCATCTTCTCCCTTTTGTAATTTTACTGAATGTGTAAAATGCATTTTTGGAGGCCTGAATATCTTTACTACTAGATTTAAACATTTGCAAATATGTGCTTGCCATTTCCTGGGCTTAGCATGGGATGGAGATCATAGAATCGTAGAACAGCTTGGGTTGGAAGGGATCCCAAGGATCATCAAGTTCCAACCCCCCTGCCTCAGGCAGGGCAACTAACTTCCAGATCTGGTGCTAGACCTGGTTGCCAAAGGCCCCATCCAACCTGGTCTTGAGCACCACCAGGGATGGAGCATCCACAGCCTTTTGGGACAGCCTGTGCCAACACCTCTCTTCTCTGTAAAGAACTTCCCTCAACATCCAATCTGAACTTTCCCTCCTTGACTCCCATTGACAGAGAAACTGCTTAGGAAGATCCTGTGTATGCAGCACTATTTTAAGGGCCATTTACTCTTGATGAGGGAGCTCTCAGAACAGTTTGTATGTGAGACTGTGCACAAAGCTAGTGAAGAGTTCCTGAAACTCTTGGTTTGGTTACAGTTTGTGTGAAGTGGAAGTTCTGCTCTTAAATCAAGCCAGAATACAGCTATATATTAAGTAAAAATGCTGCAAAGTAGTCTAGGAAGCTGAATAATTCTCTGATATTTTTAACCTAAACAGTCTAAAACCTGTGACAACTTTAAGATGCTGCTGTTGGAAAGATGACTTTTTTTTTCTTCCAATTTGGTAATAATTTCCACAACTAAGAATGGAGTGTTTTGCTTATTTACTTAGTGATATTGTGCGTAAACATAACAGGTTTGTTTAGTGCTAAAATATTTTAGAGTTTGTATAATTATCAGTCAGCTGTAGAGTACTCATGTTAAAATGTAAAACCTTTTCAAATAATGTATGAAAATTCAACCATGTGAGCTCTGAATATAGTAAAGGCTAATTTAACTTCTAGACTGAAGGGAAATATATAAAAATAGAATGCAAGTGAATATTTATTGAAAATATATTTTTATTAAATAAATTTCAAACACTATTTTTAACCAAGGATCTTCCTAAATTATCTTGTATGTTTAAAAATAATAGGTTTTTTTTTTCTATCGTAATCTACTCTTCTGTTGTGCTCCAATATACTGAGAGATGCAGATTTGATGGGTAGCTGTTGGAACAGTGTCACACTAATTGACACTGGCTTGTGAATATGTTTTCTGTCAAATGATGGAGAGGCACTGGTGCTGAACTATATACTACAAGAAAATTCTGGGCTAGAAGAAGAATGATATGGTACATTTTGTCAATTCTCTGAAAAGAGAAGCACATCTGGGATACTCTTTAAGCGTGTAATATCTTTGAAGTGTTTTGCACTTACCTACTAAGAGAGAAAGTCTCTAGTCAAAATATTAATAGAATACAGAGCCGGGATTGGAAGTATGTAAGCTACTGCTCTCTGAGTACAAACTATATACCAAACTAAATTACTAGTTCTCGTGAAATGCTTCAGAGACAGTAAAGTTGACAGCAACGTGAAATCATAAATACTTATCATCATCACTGAAATTTATTCCTCGTGTTTTGTTTATGAATAACTTTTGTATGATCTCCTATGTGAATATATCCTTAAGTTTTTGCAGCACATTTGCAACACTTGTTCTACTGAGAGCTGATACGTAAATATGCTGAAACAGCACAGCATGAAGTGAGCAGTTTAACTGGTGCCTAGTGTACCTTTTCATTATTGAAACTGTGAGGTCTGCTTGACACTCTAATGTATTTTTGATTACAGGTCAGCATTTCAAAACTTAGCATATACAGTGGATTGCACTGCATTTGCGTTCACGTTGCAGCTTTATGTGAATACTCAAAGTTGTTGCTAAATTACCTTATATTTGCTTCATGTCTTAATAGCGTAAATCACAGACTAAGGAAATAAATGACTTCTGGTAATAAATGACCATTTCTCTTTCCAGTGAACCTTTATTCATCCCTCCAAAACAATTTATTTAAATTTCTTCTCAATTAATCCTTTGGAGCTCAAGTACTTCAGTTACTTCTGTTTCAAGTTAACATCTCAACTGTTTGAAATTTCCATAGGATTTGTTTCTACTCAAAACTTTTCTGGAATATAAAATATTATTAATGCTTCAAAGGAAGTAGATGCATTTATCTTTATTGAATATTTGTAGCTAAGTTAACAACGGTTTGAACTAACTGATAATACTTAGAATTACCTGACTTCTAGAGTGCCAATGTGGCTTTAGCCTAAAACCACCAAGTTGACAAAGTGCACTTGTTTGGCAAAGAAATAAGTACCTTAGCTTGAAGCTGATCTAATATCTTTTAAAACTAGATCTGTGAAATTTTGTTAGAGAAGTCTTACAGATTGTATTTGGCCATAAAATGAGCAGCAGAGTTTGAAATAAGGTTGCAAATTAGGCCACATCTTTGTATTTTTAATTAAATTGTAGGAGTCTAACTTCTGATACTCTTTACAAAAATCTTAACCTAGAAATGTAATAATTAAAACTGACACAGATACTAGTAAAATGAACTAAATTTACAATTAAATCTCACAATGACCATTCACTACACAGCCAAATAAAGCAATTAAAATAGTTGTTAATATGGTTTTTGTCTTCAAAGACCAAGTAGTTATTTCATACAATGCTGAAGAATTATACATTTTAGAACTTATCTGAGTTATTGCACAAAAGAAAACAATGTTTCTGAAATATGTTAGTCTTGCTGAGAAGCTATTCTCAGTGCCTGCAAAAAGTGCTGAACAATTAGATTTAAGTTCTTAGGAATGTTTTACATTTTGTGTCATGTTCCAGTTGTTGTCAGTCCCTGTGTAGTCAGTGTGCACTGGACAAGTCTTGCATATGAATGCCTGTTTACATTTGAGCATTTCTTTCTTCCAGTCAATGGCAATGGAAGATGCAATGCTGCAGTGCCTGGCAGTTCTCCTGGGCTGCGTCAACTACTTAGACTCCTTTCTAAAGGTCTCCATGCCATACTCAGGCAATACACAACTTTCTCAATCTGAGTGATGAACCTCCTCCAGTTATGTGCTTCAATTTTTCATAAACTGATGAGTGTGCAGTGTTTAAATAAGTTAGTATTTAACAAAAGGTGCTAACAGTAAAATATAACCAAAGAGAAGGGTTTGTAATTCTATATAATCCTTAGTGCCTAAATGAGGAGTGTGCCTTGATTTACAACCTGAGCAAGGTACTAGTTAAGTTATTTTTGCCTTTTGCATATCTGACAGTTTAAGATTTAAAGTTAATTGTCTATTTTCGTCACAGTGTTCAGAATTTTTAAAATGAAAAAGCTTTTTATATTAAGTATTCCTACACAACAGTGTAATTTGGAATTCCAGGTATGAGAGAAATTGCAATGCTTTCTCAAATCCCTCATAGCTATGAAGTGGGGTGAAAGCAGGAACTTCTTTCAAGGTGTTTTGGGAGCTGGGGAATAGGGTAGAGAAGCATTTCTGTGGGAAAGACTCAGTGCGCACAGAACTGTAGGGTTCAACAAATGCTCTGGTTTGTCTCAAAACAAGATTTGATGGAAATCTTGTATTGTAATTCTTGAAGAGTGTTTTAAGCTCTCTTTCTGTCAGTAGGCAAAATTTGGGCTTAAACAATTACATTTTTAAAATTAAGGTTTTCATATCAATATGACTTGTCTGTACAGATATAATATTACTCTGCTGTATGAAAATCATATTTTAATTCATATTCAATACTATGTGAGTACCTAAGTGTGGTTATTGTAACATCTCAAAATTATTTTTATACTTGTCAGTCTGTTTGTGAATTAAATGGACAGGTAACTATTTCTCTCTGCTTTTATGATAAGACATTTGTTGTCCTGCACACTGGAAACAGAGCATCGTTATGTCTTCAGAGTTACAATATACAATTTGTACAAATTTTATGTTGCTTGTGTTTGTAAAAGATGAGTGCAGGATTGTCCTGAATATTCAGTAAGCGTTTAATTCTGTTGACTGTTGAAGTGTTAAGATAATTCTGTTCAGTTGGTGTCCTATAGCACTGTGGGAGATGCTGATTGTTTCTATCCCCAGACACCCACTGGTACATGGCAAAGCAACAGAGCATCTACCAGTGGCATGAGATACCAATGAAATCTTTATTTCTTCCTAGCTGATGCAAAGAAGATTATTTACTGCATTTTTTACTTCAAAGTATTCAGTTCAGTGCCAGGTATAAAAGTTAGGTGGGATTTTCTTAACTGTTACAGGCAGGTATGTCTCACCAAAGAATCTCTTCATAAAATATTGAACTAGCATATTGATGTAGCTGGGAAGGAATAAAATGCTAAAATTTCTATGGAAATCTTTATAAACTGTACCTTGAGATTCTCATTTAGCTGACCATATGCAAAGTGACAAAATAAGCAAAGAAAATAATTTTATTATTTGAGCAAGAGTTGATGATGCTGCCTTTTGTACTGCATATAGGAAATTACTTGCTACAGATAGATATGGAAAGATTACTCACACTTAGAACTTTCAGAATTTTCTATTTGTCAGTAAAAGTGGCATGTATTGTATGTTCAGTAGTGTGATAAACTTATATGTCTTAATTGTAATTAGGATATAGTTTGGACAAACCTTGCAGCTAGGCATCTAGTAGAAGTAAGTAGTATGTGGTGCACAGATGTATTGTAAATTCTGACTGTCTTTTATATATTTGAGTATCTAGGATGTTTTTTCTGAGTGGAGCAAAATACTAATTGTGTCTGAATTCAGAGGTAGATTCTTCCTGATTCTGTGAGTGTAGGTGAACTGCATTGTTCTTTTTAATATACGAATTTCTTCGAAGTAACCTAAGCTCACTCATTTTCTTCTAGGTTGTCACATTTAAAGTGTTTGATATTTTGTTTTAGCTGTGATAGTGTTCTCATACTCTTCAAGAATTTTGTTTCCTTTTACCATGCTTGGTGATTATTCCAATTCAATTGCTCAAACAACAGTTTGAGAAAAAGATGCAAAGGGAAGAAAAAGCTAGAAAGTGCTAGCACTTAAATAGCTTTTGTGAGTAACAACAGATTATCTTCAGTGTTGCCATATTAGAACTATGTGGCTGCCTCAGTTCTTTCCCTTCAGTAGCAACAGTGGGTTTGTTTGTTTTTTATCTCGCTGACTAAGACTCAGAAACTTGAGCTTCTTGGCATGCAGAGTTCAGAGATAGCAGAGGGAATGTATGTGAAGGAAAACAACAAGAAGAACAACAAAGGATTTTTAAACTAAAGGCTACAATTGAAAATTTAAACTTAGGAGACAGGAACCTGTGCTTTGGATAGCAGTCTTTTTACGCAGAAAAGAGAAGCAGCTAGTTGAAAATCATGGGTACTACTGAAGATACTTGATAGTTCTGAGCAATAGCATTTTTAACTTCATGAGTTTTGTAAGCACTTCATTTTGCACACGTGAAGACTTTTGCAATCTACTAAAGTTCATAATACTGTTGAAAGAAGTTTCTCAGATGGCAAACTGAAATCAGATGAGTGATGCCTCCTGCTCCCTGCGCAATCTGTGCCTTCCTATATTATCTCCAGCCAGTGCCTCATACAAGAGGCAGATGGGGCAAGCAGATTGTGGCTGCAGCACACCATTCTCAGATGGAATGAAAGACCTGCCAATAACCTCGTGGGGAAATCTCTTCTCAGGAGGTCCTGGCACAGGCTGCCCGGAGAAGCTGTGGTGCTCCATCCCTGGAGGCACTCAAGGCCAGGTTGGATGGGGCCCTGGGCAGCCTGAGCTGGTGAGGGGCAGCCCTGCCCACAGCAATGGGTTGGGGCTGTGTGGGCTTTGATCTCCCTTCCAACCCAAACCATTCTGTGATTCTGTGAAACTGTGCCATTTTTTTTAATTTATGACCATTCAGATTAATGCTTGTGAAACACTGTGCTGCTAGTACTGTTATGGCTGTGCAATTGTCTGCAGTACTTGTACATACATATTTTTAAAATACTAATTATAATCACATAATGAAGACAATGTGTGTGATTCCTCTGGATAAGTTAATCGGAAACAAGTGTCAAATCATTTGTACCGCAGTGTAACAGCAGGAAGAAAGCTGATTTAATAATACAGTTATCGGAAATGATCTCTTACTATAGTTAGCACTATAGAAAAATCTGGTGCAGGCTTACACCTAGCTCCAGGAGCAGTTGCCTAATTGTGCATTTGCTGCAATGTTCTGATGGCTTTATTTTCTCATTGTTCCTTATGGACCAAATACTATGAACCCATTATGGTTGAATATTGCTAACGCTTTTCCATTTTACTGTTCCTTTTCCTTAGTCCAAAATAAGGCTATGCATGAATGTTTATAACAATAGACATTCAGGGTTTAAAAATTTTCCCAAAGGTGCTATCCTGCCTGAATAATATTGGTGATTTTCAAAAGGGTAGTTTGTTTTATATTCTGCCATCTAGTTAGGATCTATTCTAGATCCTAACTTTTCAGCTAAACTGGCATATGATTATGGAAAATAATTATGATGATCATAAAACATAGTACTGCCCAAATTATTTCTGTCTTTCAGTGAGTTTCATAGCACTAGCAGAGTTTTAATTAAAACCTGTATAGGAACTGATTATCTCTTTAATTCTGAACTCAGTTTTCATTGAATTTAAGATTGAGGATCATTAAGAAAATGGGACCAAAAGCTAGAATACGAAGTTCAACTTGACTTATTAAAAACTTTCACCCCTATATCAGAAGTGTTTTAATACCTCACAAAGGTCATGTGCTACTCCTCTTAATTATGTAGCTTTTTTGATCTTAAATTTAGATGTTGCACAGAGCAGTCTTCAAGTACTAATGCATAGGCTAATTTCACTGACAAATTTGTAGACACAATATAAATTCAATCTGTAAATAAATATTAACTTTCAACTTTTATTGCTAAGAAGTTATTAATAATTTTTTGAGATGAACCCACTTTTCTCATTTTGCCCCTTTATTATCATCTGTGAATTTCTGAAAAAATGTCATAGTACTTTCAATATTAACTGTTTTAATGTCTGGGTAAGTGAAGATAAAGCTTTGTAGGACACAAGAATTAAAAAAAACCTGCTTACTGTCAGTCATGTTTCAATAAAAGCAGGCATTATTAAGATATGGATTTAGAAGCAATTTCCTGTTACAGACCTTTTCTGCATATTTAGTGTGTACTATTCTTTCATAAAACAATATTAAAAAAGAAATTGAACTATTTTCAAATAAAAGCTGTCATTTTCTTCTCTGTAATGCCAAGGAGTGTAGACTTAATGTACAAAAATACGGTAGACTCGAAGTTATACGAAGAAGTTCAGGATGAAACCCATATTTGTGTTAATAATAGATGTTCATGAAGAAAACAAATCTTAAGGAGAAAGGTGTTTGTGTTATTGCTTGAAACATTTAGAATATATACAGTTTTCTTTGCAGTTAATTAGAGGATAACTGACTTGTATGTGGATGGTTAATCTCTGTGCCAGATTACATTTGAAAGATGTTGCTTAAGGAATTCAGTGTCTTGGCTATAAAACAATCCTGAAGATTCCTTAGTAAATCACCATTAATTTAAAAATAAATCGATTAACTTGTTACTATTCTGAGCAGGTCAGCCAGATTTTTGTATGGAATTTAATAAATTCAACGAATCAACAAAGAAAAACATAATTGACTGTTTGACATTGTCAAATTTTCATCCACTTCTGAAAGCCAGATTTTAGTAAGGTCTTAGTTGTTTCTTAATTGCTCAACATCTCAGCTAGTATGGATAAAAATTAGGAAAATATTAAGCGGTTTATAGTCCATTGAAACATACCTTAAATATCTGCCAACACATTTGGCAATACTGGAAGTTTGAAGAGATATACAACATTTGCAGTTTTTGTTACCTCACAATGGAAATATATGGGGCCATTAATTATGATTAATATAGCGTATGTTTACTCATTCTTTACTTTTTTGTATAGGAGCTGAGAGAAATACATAACAAACATCAATTGCAGAAGCAAAAGAGCTTGGAAGCTGAGAGGCTGAAACAGAAGGAGCAAGAAAGGAAGACAGAACTGGAAAAGCAAAAAGAAGCACAAAGGTAGCAAAGTGCTCTAGCTTATGCCCTTTCTGCAGAGGTGTTGGAGTGCAAAGCATTTTGCAAAAAAAGTCAAATAAACTTTGTATTTCCCAGAGCAGTCTGATCTCAAGTAATAAATGGCAAAAATATCGAAGACCCAGGTCAGTTCTTAAATCAATGCAGATGACTTATTTTGAAATCAAGAGAATCCTTTTTTTATCCTTGAATGAAAGGCGTGTCGTGGAGGTGATCTACATCTGAATGTCACTTTTAATTGTCATGTACATAGAGATTTCAGCAGCATTACTTAAAGGTACTTCTACATGTAAGGACAGAACTAATATTTTTTTTCTGCACACTTCTAAATGTTTTTGAATGTACTTATATTTTATTTATGTAAAGTGAATGGCATATAATCTGGCAACTACTTTTATTCTGATGTCATTTATCTGTAGCTGCTTGATATAATTTTAGCAGCTTAGAGGGTTTTTTTGTGCTACTGGGGACCATAAGGATCTTTTTGAAGAACTCCTAACGTTAATTAGCTTTAGTAATTTTAAATCTGATTCTTTGCAGATTCGTAAGACTGTACAATAATATACAGGAATAATATACAGTTCTGAGAAGGAACAAATGTGTTAAATATTTTTTCTTCTTACGTTCAGCTCCAAAACACAACAGGTTTTTTATTTCTCATTGTATGCTGAGGTTGCTCTGTAACTCTTTTAAAGTTCTGTGGAATTATTTTCTGGAGGCACAGACTTTACGTGCAAGTTAAAATGAAAAGTGATATTTAAGTTGGGTTTTAAATGTGAAGACAAAGCAATTCAAATAGAGTCCTGCAGCTACTAGTAGTTTACACAGGAAAGTTCTCAATTGTCTAAGTGTCATAGCCCTTTCTTTATGAATTCACACGTTCTTCTTTGCTCTTCAGGAGTCACTGTTAGAAAATGTGGTGGGGAGCTTGATAATTCATCGAAATAAAATTACCAGATCTGACAGGATACAGAAATGCCATAATAAGGAGTACACTTTTTATTGCCAATTATGTACAAGGACAACCTCTGATACTTTGACTAACTTTAAAAGATATTTAACTTATCCAACAGACGAATCCAAGATCGGGATAAACAACGCCTGGATCGAGTGCAACAGGAAGAAGAACCTCAATGGCAAAAAAAAAATCAAGAAGATGACAAGCAAAAAAGGGAAGAAATAATCAAGAAGAAGGAAAATGAGGATAAGGGGAAACAGGAAATCCAAGAGAAACCGAGTAAGCTTTTTCAACCACATCAAGAAGCAGTTAAGCCAGCTGTCCAGGCTCCATGGTCAAATGCAGGTAGAGGAAAAATTCAAAAAATACTGTTGCACGTGCCTCACTGAAAAATTATTTTTGGTTTTGTCTTCTCATTTAATATAGAAAAGTAATATGGTTCAAAATCAGATTACTTATTTTGTTGAAGTAAATCATTTATGATTTGAGCTTTAGACTCCAAAAACTTGTTCACTTTTAAATTTCAGTATTTTTCTTAAAAATAAGGTGGTAAGCAGAGAGAATAAAATGTTGATGAGACTCTCAGTTCAAACTGGAGCGAGAATCTTAGTTCTAAGTTTGTGTAAAATGCTGATTTAAGTTGCCAAAAAACACTGCAACATTTCTCATTACTTGTATCTTGTACTGATGTGAATTTATTATAGTGTCATTCAGTTACCTTTTCTCCTCCTCCCTTTGCATGTTGCTTACTAACAAATGGCCTGAAGTCCATGATAGAATCTCTTTTCTTCTGCTATGCACTTGACCACTTTCAGCTGAGAGCTTTTTTTGATATTATAACCCCATTTTTAGAATCATGGTACCCTCTTGAGTAGCTTTGATTTAATTATGCATGAGAATTAACTGGAAATGTAATATTTTTTTAATACTTGATCAGAAGACTGCATAAAAGGGAAATTATTTTCTAACTTTTAACTGTAATCTTGTGTTTATCAATTATATCCATTTGCTGGGTATTATTTGTGCAGAGTAGTACAGGGCACTTCTATGACAAAATAGGAACTGCATTATACAGGAGAAATGTAGCTTATATGTTTTTCCTCTGTTCTTGTTTTCACTAATGATGCATCTGTAGTACAACATGTGATTTTTAAAGCACCATCTGTAAGTGACCTCTTTTCAGCTAATCCATGTGTATTAGAATATTTTGAAACATCTTTATTGAAACTGTATTCAGGCTGCAGTTGAGGCTGCTACATAAGCAGGCTCTAAAAGTATTTGGGATACCACTGTTGCATGCAAGAATATTACTGTTTGAAATGAAATGATAGGTTAGTGATCAGACAACTTACGTGATCAGTGAAGCATTTGATAAGTCATGTGTACTGTGCCTTAAGTATGCAATTCTTTCTGTGAAAATAGTTGTATATATCATAAAAGTTAAAAAATAGTAATTTTTACATGCTGTTAAGAAAACAGTAAAAGGTATATTTAAAATCATTGACTATCCTATTTCCTCTTGTATAAAAAGAGGATAATGTACAATGTAAGGTATTTTTTTTTTATCCAATTTTACCACATTTTTTAAGTATGGAAAAATAATGTTTTGGGGTTTTTAAAATTTATTTATTTGTTTATATCTGTTTGATTCTTTATTTGCTCAGGAAAAGCTCCACTATCAATTTCTGCTCAGGAGGATGTAAAAATAGTGTATTATAGAGCACTGTATCCTTTTGAATCAAGAAGCCATGATGAAATCACTATTCAACCTGGCGACATAGTCATGGTAAGAACAGACTGTGATATAATTACTTGAAAAAATACTTAAGGTTTTGCACTTCTGTGAGAGAAACTACATATGGTGATTTATTTATTTATTTTTACAAATTTGAGAAATGTGTTTTATTGAATACCCAAATGAACAGAATGTGATGTTACACAGTAAATTCTTACTTATGGATAGCTTCTTAAAGTTTGCTGTATTGTAAAACTGAAAGATAGTCTGTGAGAAGATTGTATTAGATTTTAGTATGCTGAGCTGTGTGTGAGATGCAGAGGTTTTGAAAATGTTTCTGTACATGGTGAAAGGTTTCTTGTCCTCGAAGGTACTTAGGAAATACAATTACTGTTGTTTTCAAATAAGAGAGTGGTTGCCAGAGGTTAAATAAAAAAATGACTTTGATAAATAAAGGATTTTTCTAGTAAGGAATTTGCTTTTTTATAGGAGTTGCAGTATTACGAAAAAATTATTTTAAAATTTGTTTTATTAAGAGAATGTGATGTCCTGAGTAGTACAAAGTGAAGCAGTTATACTAAGCTACAGGATGACTGCATTTCTGTCATGATCCCAACAGTGTTTGATGTAGTCTTTGTGTGGCAGTGATACTTCTCTAACAACCCTAGAATTTTTCTACAACTCTTAGTCATAACTTTTGACTTAATTTGACCTAATTTAGTTCTGTATAATTTAATCTGTTAGTTCATGTGATAGTTATTTATTTATTTTCAAGAGGATATAAAGTAGAAAAAATACCACTTTATTTTAAATAAAGGAAACTTGAAAACATAAAAAAAAATGCTTGCTGGTGTGTTGACACAGAAGCATTTCCATTTTTTTAAGAGTAGATGAGATACTGGAATATAATCTACCTATAAGCCTAGAACTATTGCATTAAACTTCAAATTCTTAAAAGCTGTTTTCTGCTTGTTTGCATAATTATATTTTAAAATTACAGTTCTGAGATTAAATTTATATTTTAAAATTAAAATTTATATTTTAAAATTACAGTTAATGGAGATTGTATTATTAATAATAAATTGCTAGTATGACCTTAGCGTGTGTATGTCTGTTCATAATGAAAATGCTTGGCATGGATATCAAATGGTGTCTTGCTTGCTGTGGGAAGATATTCATTAGTGTTCCACCCCCAAAAAAACTATTCTAGCATAGAAATAACAGATTTTGGAAAGTAATGCACTTTGTAGTTTGTCCTAAACTGTACTGATACCTCTATAGTAAATGCATCTATTCTGCAGAGATAGGCTTTTGTTGTTATTATTTCTTTGCGGCACAGCTGAATCAATGTTTGTGACATTAGAATCTACTTTTGGAAAATAAAATTGAATCCTGGATCCATAGCAGTACCGAATGACTTGTGAAGAGGTTCAATCCCATTCTGAATAATAATGCAATTTTTATTGCTCTTCGTCAAGAAATAGCATAGGTCAGTGTGGTGTTTAAAATAGAGAGGATGTAGGTACGTGCATGTCTTTAAGCTCTTGAATAACAACTCTTTGTTACTTTGTTGGGAAATTATTGCCTCGGCTTAGAAGTAAATGTTTGGGTTTTTTTGTCTTGAGGAAAAGTGATCACCACTAGGTAGAATCACAGGGAAATACCATTCTGCCAAAAAATATGTAATTTTAAGGAGCACTTGACACATGTTAAATGAAGACTTAGGAGTAATTTGAGTTTTCTTGTGTGTTGTTTTGGACTTTAACTTACTCCAAAAAAGAATATTCTCTACCTCTCAGTTTTCGTTACTTGACATCCACTTAACAATAATTAAACCTGATGATTATTTCTTGTGAGATTTATCTCCTGGTCTGCAGTAATTGCTTAAATGGACTACTCTTAGAAAATCAATGTAAGACACTTTTGTGAAATGTGTTATAATTCTGCCTTGCTTTAAATCATTGCTTTCCTGGTGGAGGTTAAAAGGGAATGGGTAAGTGTGCTATGTGACTGTTAGGAAGTCTATGCAATTTATTCATGTTCATAAATCAAGATTTTGTTATCATGTAGTTTACTTGTTTTTTGATTTATGTAGGAGTAAAATAACAAACCAGCCCACATTGTCAAAAGTAATTTAAGTGCAATGAACTAGAACTTACTTTTGATAACGGGCATTTGGACTCCTAGACTCTGTCCTTCAGTGTTTGTCGTGTCATGTGGTTCCACAAGGTTCAAATCAGTTATGTTTATTGGAAAACAGTAATTTACAAGCTTACATGTTAAAGTGCGTCTGATTTCTCATTTGTGACATAAATGCAACTCTGTAGTTATGCTGGTCTGTTTAGTTATGAGTTTGTGTTCAACAAAACAAACGTGAGTTCAGAGTTTGGAAACAGTTACTCTAAACTCTAAACACAGTGTACAGTTACTGTGTTCTAACATAGGCAAATTTAGCATTTCCTCATTTTAACAAGTGTAAATGGCCTTATTTTTGTGAGCTTTTGAAGTCATGTGCTGTACCTATATATTATATAGAGGAGATATTACCCGAACTGTCACTGCTACGAATAAAGAAACCAGGCATAAACCCTGGATTTAAAGGGGACTGCAGAATTCATTATGTCAGAATGACTCGGGGCTTTAATAGGTGTACAGCTTGTAAATAGCTTTTTACAACAGTGTAATTACACTTTTTACAGTGTGTGTGAATGTTAATGTTGAGGTGTGTAATGGTGAAATTGAGAAGTAGGAGAGTTCAGTCTGAAAGTATATGCAAAAGTTAAGAGCTTTCTTCTGCTTTACTTTTCAGTATGTTATTTGTAGGACTGATGTATCTTGTGAAATGATTTAGAGAATTTGTAAAGTTTGGGTTGTATTTTGTTTAAAATCTAATTTATCTTTAAAGGATATTTGTATTTTGACTTGAATTTCTGTTTTCTCAGCTTCTTATCTTTTTATGTACGTTAAATTCCTTTCACTATATAGATTGATTTATAACCCTAATTGTAACTTAACCAAGCTTTTTTCTGGGAACAAATATATTCTGAGCTAAGAAAGCCATGCTTGGTTCAGGGCTCTGTCTATTCAAGAACATAAGTTTCTATTATGTATACCATGTATGCAATTCATCTCCTTTGGAGGGTTTTCTGACAAAAAAGGGTTCTGCTGGCATTTGCTTCTGTTGGGCTCCATCCTTGAGCAAATGAATAGATTCTGTTGTTACTGATACTCTTTGATATAATTCAGCCTGTTTAAATAAACTTTAGAATAATTCAGTGAAATACAGTTGAATTATTGAGTAACTGAACTGCAGTGGCTCAGATAGCAGAATGTATGTTAAACAGAAAGTTCACAGAAGAAGCTTAAATGGGAGAACTAGAACAGTTTCATAATGCTTGTTTGTTGTCAGTTTTTTTAGTTGTTGATTGTGAAAGTTAGAATTACTGTTCTTTGTATTGGACACATAGGCAGCCTTGTTGTGTTAGATCCTGTGGAGGCGTAGCCAACATATGGCCTCTGGCAGGCAGAGCTTATGTTCAGATTTATGATAGGAATTCCAGTATTCTCCAAATATCTAGATCAAAAGTGTATAAATAAAGTAGAGTTAAAATGATGATTCAATGAGTAGACAATTGAACAAAATGAACTGTGGCACTTTGCTTAGCTTTCATTAAATAGCTTTTTGAGACTTAGGGTTTGATTTTATATGTAGAGTGAATTGCAGTTGTAAAACAGATCTACTCTTTTTGTGTATGTGGACTGCTAGTGATACACAAACGAGATCAAAGTGGAGTAGGCCTCTGCAAAGCCAATCCTTTTGTTAAGAGAAGAATTAACCGTACCCAATGCTTCTGCTGCTGACTGTTGTATTGCTGTTACTTCTGTCACTTGTTGTGTTCAGCAACATTGGGTATGAGAATTCGTTAACTGTGTCTCTGAAGTATAATTGATTAAAGTAAAAATACACACTGCTGTTCAGTGTTCAGATGTGCATTTACATTCTAGTTGTATTCTGCCAAAAAATAATCCGGAATATTATTCCTTGTAGGGATTTGGGATGGTAAGTACGGAAATATAAGGTAATTGGAACAAATAAATTTGAAAAACATACAAAGAAATTTGTTTAAAGTTTTAGTACTGCACAACAAAAGTAGATACAAGTTATATTATATTTGAATAACTGAGAAATCATTTTCAAAGAACTATAAAATAAAAACTGCTTTTCAAAGTGTCTTGTTATGAATATATACTGATAACTTTATTTGATTGAATAAGCGTAGTTTTGAGTATCCTAATAAGCTGTTTTAAGAATTACTTAGTAATTTAAGACTGTCTTCTAGGAAGGTATTAAATCAGTTGTTTTAAAAATCCCTCTGGTAATTTTTATTATACGCTGAAAAATTGCTGTGTTTTGTTTTTTTTGTGTGTGTGTTTACTTTGATATGTCTCAAAGATAACACTTTCAGAAGACCATGGTAACACATTTTTGCCCTTTCAGTACTGAATCTTTCATGTATTAGTGATTCTAGTTATGACCTGAGAAACTGAATGTAGGAACTATGTATTTATTATTACTGTTCAGATTATTCAACTCTGCATTAGGTGCTGAATAGTCCATTTCTCCCTCTCTGTCCCAAGATTCACCTCTGCTGTGACCTTCCATTACTCATATTGCTGAGCTAACAAATCCTATTCAACGCTGCAGGGGAAATTTTGCTCTGCACTGCAGTAAAACCACATTGAACTGGTCAAGCATGTACTCCATTCATTTCTGGTTTTACTGTGAGTTAATAGGGACTGAGACAGAAGATATGTGCAACAAAAAGCAGAAATAATGAATTGTTTTGCACCAAAATAGGAGTGTGGGATACAAATTACAATAATAGGCAGTCAAAGAGTCAACACAGGGCATAAAGCAAAGCAATCTATCTAGCTCCAAGGAGTGATCTGGGAACAATTGGAGGCAGAGATTTTGCTGCTTCAGTTTGAGTCATTTCTATGCAAAACTGTGTTCCCTCTCTCGGTCTGGAGTGACTCATTTACACCATAGCCACAAATAATTTTTTCTACCACTGTGTTGTTTTGTTTTTTTCTCTCCACACGAACAGAACAAATAGATAGGTTTGTTTCCAACTGATGAAGCAACCAGTTCTGAGATACTACCATATGCTGTTGGATGTCATCATATGTCATCATATTCTGAAAACTCCTATGACTGATAGTATTTCTGATTCTTTAGCTCATGAAGCATACTGTTAACAACAACATACTGTTGATAATGGATGCTGAGGAAGGCGAGTGAGATGATTTTGAATTAAGGATTTAAGAATCTTTCACCAGTTGATTGCTGTGTTGATAACTGGAGCAGTAAACACATGACTTATGCTTTCATTAGAAACTTTTGTGTATTTTAAAATACTGTTTGCAACAGGCCTAAACAGATGAGAGAAATTCTTGCCAAAACCAGCCCCTCTGTAGGGCTGGCTATGTGACTTTTCATTACTGGCCTGGTTTTACTGCCAACTTGATCACTGCTTTGGAGTCTGCAGTAAATAGATGTACATTATTGATGTGCCAAAGGTGCAAACCTTGTTTGTATGTAAATGTTTGTTTAAACCCCTTAAAACTGAAATTCCATCGAAGTATCAGAGAGAGGTTGGATAGGTAGATCTCCAAATTTACTGTAATTATTACCTGATGCAGTTATTGCCTTTTTTTCCTTTTAAAAGTGTCAGCAGCCTCCAGATATTGCATCAGTGTTTAGTTACTGTAGCAATTCATGAGGTATGAGAAGGGGTAGCAATGGTGAACTATTTTTCTTCTGCAATTATTGATTACTGTGGAATTATTTCATATAAATATGTTAGACAATCTGTCACTGTTGTTTTTAATTTGTTTTGTGGATGTTGATTTTAGTATGCTGTGTTTCTATTGTATTTTCTGCAAAAGGAAATTTAGAAAAAAAACTTATTTAAAACTGTTTTACACACCAGAAATAGCAATACATGGTAGTCTTCTCCAGAATGAATATCTCCAAGACTTGTGTGCCATGACAGACTTTCAAGCATCTGTTTAAAAAAACATGCTTGGCTTATGCATTAGTGCTGAAATGAGACCTTATTTTTATTTTTATTTTTTTACCTCATCACCCAGAAAACCTTTTGATTTGCATTTGAAAAAAAAATACATTACAAAGCATGCCACATTGTGAAATGTTCTCTTAGCTATTAAATGCTATTGAAGGAATAGCTGATGGCATAATCCTCCCAATGGTATATTAAATAATAATAAAAAGTTCTATCTAGGTGGAGCTGGTACTTGTAATTAAGTTACAGTTTCTCTGTAAGTAGATGAAGTTAATTACTGTGGATGAGATGTCTTTTATTAAGTAAAAATTCCACTTGTATATTATGTTTCTTAGCTTTCTAATTTAATGCATCTGCAGGTCGATGAAAGTCAGACTGGAGAACCAGGGTGGCTTGGTGGAGAATTGAAGGGAAAAACTGGATGGTTCCCGGCAAACTACGCAGAAAAAATACCTGAAAGTGAAGTCCCAGCATCTATAAAACCAGTTGAGACTGCTCCTGCACCTAAAGTTTCTGTGCATGAAACAGCCACATCACTAGGAACTGCTGCATCTACAGAGTGTACAACAACTGCCAACAACTGGGCAGACTTCAGCTCAACGTATGTTTGGCTAGTGATTGTCACCCTGAGTGTGTTGGAGTACTTTTTAATTGATTAGACTATGATAGGAAGTTAACACCAAGTACACAGATCGCAAAACAAAAAGATTTTGTTTGAAGTAAAATATTTTTCTGTAGTAAATAGTTACAATTTCAGCCTTGTAAAACTGGAATCATTCTTCTTTCATATCTGTTCAGATGATGTACACTTTCATGCTTTTCATAAAAATTAGTAATGCTGCCCCTGACCTGATAAAGATTTTGGTGATTGTGGCCTTTGGGCACTATCATCGTCCAGACGAACAAGTGAGTACTCAGATAAGAGCATGTGAAGCAGGCAAAGGGAATGGGCAGAGAAGATTTAAGCTGAGCATTTTGTTTATGCTCCTAGAGTTCGCTGAATTTTATTCATCTAAGTGGGTATTTTGAGGTAGGGGTATGAATCATGAGATTTGGTGGACATTTTAAAGAATAAGGAATAGCATTAAAAGGGTAAGAGGTAGTATAAAACTCTTTTTAAGGTCAGTAGGAAATAAACAAAAGAAAAAAGGTAAAGAATTGGAGCAGCAATATGAGGCGTAACACAGAGACATGTGGAAGGTCAGTGTCTGTGCATAATACAGACTGCAGTACTTAATATTTTCATTGTACTGGGGCTCACCTAAACAATGAAACTAAATTACAGAGACGGTTGGCCATAAATGAGTGATGATGAGCAGGTAACTGTTCTTAGAGACTGCCTTCTAGAAATGTATTTATTGTAACCCTGTTTTGATTGCATAACTTTCACTGGAGCGTTAAGCTGCTAATAGCTCCTGGAATATTCAATTACAAAAATTAGAATGTAGAATGTTTGTTTACAAAGAAACATTTTTGTTTCTCTGAAAACAGTAGGATTAATGTAGTTCACTTATTTTCAGATGGCCAGCAAACACTAATGAGAAACCAGAGACAGACAACTGGGATGCCTGGGCAGCTCAGCCGTCTTTGACTGTTCCCAGTGCAGGACAGCTGCGGCAGCGATCGGCCTTCACCCCTGCCACTGTTACAGGATCGTCTCCCTCTCCTGTACTGGGTCAGGTGAGCAGCTGTGTTCACTGGAACTGTTCTGACCTGGCATGGAAAGCAGAGAGAGAATACTGACAGTTGAAATCCTCTCCTGAGATGCACGAACTATGACAGTTTGGACTGATAAGGCATTAGTATATACCCATTAACAAAGTCAGTGGCGGAATCTAACAAAGAGGCTGCTGTTATTCTGCTATCCTTTTATGGCTTTTTTAAACTACAGTGGTCTGGTCTTCTTGAAGTTTCTCCAGGGTGCTATTTTTGGGTCCTTCCTTTGGGCTTTATTAAATCACATGACAACAACATTCATTCCAGAGTGGATGATATGATTAAGTGATGTTGATGTGACTAAGCTTCACAGTAGATGAATTCAGTCCATCTGTTAAGAGGCCACACTTTCCTGAACGGCATATATTGTTCTTGTAAGCTTATGTGTTCTGATAAATGCAAAATACCTTAGTGTCTTTGAGCAAAACTAACAGATTGGAATATACAATATATAACTTGCAGCAAAGCATAACATACCATAAAGTTTACTTTAAACTCTTTCAAAATAACTTTGTCAAGGTTTATTGTATCTATATCGTAATTGTAGAACTTGCAAAGAAGTGAACTCCCTAATAGTCTTCCATCGTAGTGAATACACATTAGCAGATAGAAATGTAGGAGGGCTGCGGGTGTTTCTTTTGTTACTGTGTAATTCTGACTGACATTCTGCTTAATGCATGTGATAAGAAGTCACTGTATTTTGTGGCTATATAAGTAGTATAAGAATATAATTCTTTAAGGAGATTTCTTTTTTAAAATTGATGCAAGACTGAATTCTCTCTATTTTTCTCAAAATTGCATTAGGGTGAAAAAGTGGAGGGACTTCAAGCACAGGCCTTGTATCCTTGGAGAGCAAAAAAAGACAACCACCTTAATTTCAACAAAAATGATGTCATCACAGTTTTAGAACAGCAAGATATGTGGTGGTTTGGAGAAGTTCAAGGACAAAAAGGGTGGTTTCCTAAGTCATATGTGAAGCTTATTTCAGGCCCCATTAGGAAGTCAACAAGGTATTGTATTTACTTTTACCATACTTTACTTCTGTACTGTATTGGTTAAATAAATATGAAGAGTTGCTTACTTGAATTTTAAAGTTTAGATTTGACTCTGTTAGGAATATTTTTATATGACTCTGTTAGGATTTTACTTTCATCTCTGATAATTCAGATGAGGAATTTATAAGCTGATCTTGATTCTCCTTGCACCGTGCACCACCAAAAATAGACCTAAAGCTTAATCAATAGTCATAATTAAATGTGACTTGCAACTAAGAAATTACTGTTTTGACATTTTCAATTATAGCAATGCAAGTCTCAGCTTATCTTCTCCCAGAATAAGGTACCTCAAAGCTTAATCACTTATCATTATTCTTGGAGGATGAAACAAACAGAATCTAGTTCTCTGAAAGGTGAAGTCAATATTAACATCAGTAGTAAAAATTAGAAGTCTTGAAATTTTTTCTCTTCTGAGGGAGGAGGGTCAGCAAACTCTGTATTCCATGCAATTACTTAATTATAACCATGACTAGCCATTGTACTTGAAGGCTTTAACTTGAAAGTTTATCATCTAATAGAAAATCTAGGGAATTGCTTAGGGATACATACATATATTTTATTTTTAGAATACAGTAAACATCTTCTGAAAAGATTTAATTTCTTAAATGACTGTTATTCTCTTGTAAAGCATGGATT
The DNA here is from genome assembly GCF_038088225.1 of Cyrtonyx montezumae. NCBI lineage: Eukaryota > Metazoa > Chordata > Aves > Galliformes > Odontophoridae > Cyrtonyx > Cyrtonyx montezumae. The sequence goes on along the minus strand of NW_027072034.1, from coordinate 59,657,196 downwards.
CTGGTTCTTCAGAAAGTCCTGCTAGTTTGAAGAGAGTAGCATCACCAGCAGCTAAAGCGACTATGTCAGGTGAAGGTAAGCATTCCAAACTGAATGACATTAACACTGCTTACTATGGAATTAAATGTAAGCCATCCGTGTATTACCAAAAATGAGCCCAGAATCAATAAAACAGGCTTGTTTTAAGAATCCATAAGACAGGCTTGTTTTAAGATACCAGGCTTGTTAAAATTGAAGTTTGTATATGTTGTGTATGTAGAAGCAATAATTTAATTTCTTCTACATTTCTTCTACACTTCATAGTGTCCCATATTGATATTTTGGTATCAGTTCAGTTCCCAGTGGAACTGTTTAGAATGGGTTTTTTGCAGAGGGCCAAGAAAACACTTCCGTGTTGTGTTTATTTGTAATTCATAGATAATTCATGATGCCAGGAATTATTAATGAATGTTTCAATTTCACTCTGTACTTATTTCCATTGTTTTATTAAAGCACTCTGTAGCTGACTGCAGTTTCCTTATTTGAGTGTTGTGATCCTTATGCTCAAATCTGCTCCTCATTTTTAAGGATGGAGCATTTGGGGCACAGACACAGGTAATAGTCAAGTCACTGGAGGGTTTTTTTGGTTGTTACCACTCTTCATCTGGAGATTAATGTCTCCATAAGAGCTGTGCTAACAGACTGTGTGCACTCTAATCCACTTCAGTGCAGTGTCTGTTAGGTTAACTTAAATCACAGTCAGAGTAAATTAGTGGATCTAAATTTAGTTTACAAATTAACATCTACGTAATCTCTTCAGAATACCGTCCATGTTTAATCTACAATACTGCATATTATTTCAAGTGGAAGAGTCTCTTTGTTTATTGATATGCTACTGACATGAGCACTACAGAAATGAAGATAATGTCAATGATCTATTCAAAATGGAAAGAGAGATGATCAGTTATTTCAAAACATAACTAGTATTGCTCATATATGTTTTTCATTTTTGCTCATACATTTTTCATTAAAAGCAATTTGGAAATGCTAAATCTTTTTTTGTAAAGTACAGGATATCTTGGGTTATAAGTTAGTATTAAAAGAGACATAGTTTATATAAAAGCATTTCAAAAAAGCTGCATTTTTAAGAAATAATTGAAGATGCTAAATCCATATTTTATCAGATATAGAGAACATAAGAGAATATACATGTATATAGCATACATTGTAAATTTTAATGTGTGTTTGTCCTTGTGTACAAACAGATGTATATCTTCTTGAAATGCAGTTGTTAGGTAAACCATCTGTTAGCTTTCATTAAGAAAATTTATTGTGGTTTGAATTCTTGCTCAATTTCAGTAGTCAGACTGAGGATTTTGGTCAGATTTAGTGTTCAAGTAAATGGAACAATTGCCAGTTGCAGTGGAATACTTAAAAATTTCTGTCAAGTATGCCTGATAGTCTTCCAGAAATATTGTGACCAGTTTTTAATTCCAAAGCCAATCAGAGAATCGTAGGATATAATCTGTAGTAATCAATTTTATGTCCATGTAAACGTGTTAATGATCAGTTAAATAAGAATGTATCAGTTGTGTCTAAAATGTTAATTGTCCAAAACTCTTTGTAATCCTTTATGTAAAGGTGTTTTTTTTTTCATGTAGTTATGTGTTAGTTATGCACTGCATTGCGTAACATCAGTCTAGTGTTTTTTGCACTTGAATACTAAGTAGGTGACTCTGTTTTAACAAAACAGAACACATTCAGGCTTTGTCTTGATATTTCCCAGCCATCTGTTTCATAAGATGCAATGAGATGTGTGCTTTTTATGCAAACCTTTAAGTAATGGTAGAATTCATTGCACTTGAGAGCCAAACAGAATATGTAAAACAAGGACTCTATCTACAGATGTTTGGATGCTAGGCATCAGCACAAATCAGAAACCACTGGGAAATGTGTTCAGAGTAGCTTCTGATATGAAGTAGTAATATATGTACATTTTAATTATACTGGCAAATTATTTTACCAAAAAGATTCCCCCAAGGCAGATTTTGATAGACTGTATTTAGTTCTGTTGTATATTTCATTTTATACATTAAATATTGAAGCTTTATGAATAAAGTAATGAATTTATCCTCTATCTAGTCTCTAGTTAGATCATATTTTATTAGGCTTTGCAAATGGTAATTGAGCAGTTTATCAAGTGTTTCTCAATGCTGTGTATTTATTTCCTTCTTGCAGAGTATGTTGCTATGTATACTTATGAGAGTTCTGAACAAGGAGACCTAACATTTCAGCAAGGTGACATGATTCTTGTGACAAAGAAAGATGGTGACTGGTGGACTGGAACACTAGGTGATAAAACAGGAGTTTTCCCATCTAATTATGTGAGACTCAAAGATTCTGAGGTAGAGATGTTAAATTGTTTTAAAATTGACCTGGGGGAGATATGTTTTCTTTGGTGTTGTAGTGGTCTTCGCAAGTCAGTGGTTTGCAAGGGAAGAAAAAGTATTTGCTGAACAAAAAACAATAATAGTTACATTTCACAACATAATTTTTTAAGTTATATTCTGAACCATTTATGACAATAACTCTTGGATATGTCAATTGTTAACTTAGCAGTTTTGTGAAGACAAATAAAAATAACAGTGATTACTTTTTTTTTTCCGGGTAAGTTTTTAATGACTGAGTTGTATTCATCATTTTCTTTAAAAAAGAAATTAAGGAAAATATTTCAGTTTATTATTTTGTTTTTCTTTCCCTGTTTCAGTGTTCTTGCAACCCAGGGAAATGAATTTGGTAATAAAACTTAGCTAAATACAGTATTTATTGATTGAATAATAGAGATCCTGTCTCATCTGATTTTACCCTGGAATAATCTGATAGAGTATATCTGTGTTAAATTTTTTAGACATTCTTTAGGAAGATGTGTTCACTTTTATGTTCCTTGTTTATTTGGGAGGATAGTTCTCCCCTGCTGGTGGGAATTACCCTATTGTCAGCTGTATACAGTACTTATCTATAGGAAGGACTTTTTGTTTGTGTCTCTTGAGAATTATAGGATTTTTTAAGTAAATAAATATGATTTTGTTTAGATGTCCTGGCGGACAACAGGTTGACTGTGAGCCAGCAGCCCTGTGCCCTTGTGGCTCACGAGGTCAGTGGTATCTTGGGGCGCATTAAAATGAACGTGGCCAGCAGGTCGAGGGAGGTGATCTCCTCTCCTCTGCCCTGGTGTGGCCATATCTGGAATATTTTGGCCCATTCTGTGCTCCTCGGTTCAAGAAGTTCAATCTTCATTTCAGAACTAAAATGTCGTACTTTATGCTTAGCATACAGTTTTGGATATGCCTTTGCTCTTTCCTGCCATTTCAATCGCATCAAATCTAGAACAGCCCAGGTCGGAAGAGACCTTGAAAGGTCATCAGTTCAAACCTTAAATTTGTCTAATGACTGTGGAGCAGCAAAGTTGGATCAAGTCCCAGACTTGATTAGAAGTACTGAACTATTCAGTTATTGGTAGCATTGTAGCACCATGGATCCCACCATAGCAAGCTAACTTGTCTGTTTGTCAGAGAGAACATTTTTACAGTAGCAAGTTGTGATGTCACCTCGTTAGGCACGTTAGAGGTTTGTCCTGAAGTCTGAGCTCAGTGACAGTCCAGACATGCCTTTGAACTGGAAGATCTGAACTCTGTCCCCAAGTCTAGCAGCTTGATATGCCTTTAGGCACTGCAGCACCCCTTCAACTGTGGCAGCACAGTCTTTGTAGCAGGGAAAAGACTGGTTAAGGAAAGCACTGTTTTTGCAGTTAAGATATGGATTATAGTTCACCCCTGCCAGTAGTTCTTAACATATATTACAAAGATGGTAGTTGCCCCATGGTTAGAAATACGAGTAGAGATAATTAATTCTCTAGCTGTGGAAGAACATGTGATCATGAAACTGAGTCCTAAGTCTATTTGGAACTTACTACTTATAAGTTTATATCATAGTTTATAAGTAGGAACTTTCGTTCTCAGCTTCCTGAAGCCCTGTGATGCCTAATTCATAGATGGGTAGTAATAATTGCTGATTAGATCCATAACACTGGCTAACAGGAATATAACTATGGTTAAGTTTACTTTTGAATGCTTTTGAAGGACCTGATGTTGTTTTCCCATGAGATATTCCGAACACATTTTAGTCTCAAAATCTGGGAGTTTATATTATGTTAAGCTGCCTTTTGTGTGTCTTGAAGTATAGAGCGTACCAAATGCTTGTCCTGTCTGATGGGGAACAGACACGCATGTTGGCAAGTCTTTGTAGAGAACTCAGGAAGAGGCATTTAATACGGAGAACTGTGTTTATTAGAGAACTCAGTTTCATGTTTGTCTGATCTCAGCTTGTCTGGGCCTGAAACCACTAAGTACAGTTTATTAAAAAGTAGTCCAAGTGCTCTTTTTGTTGGTGAAAACAACGTCTTGAGATAAAATCTTGATGAGAAGAAGGAGGAAAGAGCACAGAGCTCATGGAGATTTATATTCAGGATGGTTGTTTTCCTGAAGTGATTCACATACCCCCCAGGAGACAGTAGATGTTCCAAGTGGATAATTGCCATTACACGTACAAGGTTTTGCTATTCAGGTTGGTCACAGAGCCAGTTTTTGCAAAGGATTCACAGTAGTGGCTGTCTTAACTTTCAGATATGCTGCTGTGCTTGGACAGCTGCTGAATGATCATGAAAAATTTTGCTAAAAAGGCAGATTAGTTTACTGTGTTCTGCTCTGTTGACTTAGGCCTGAAAAAGAAGGCAGTGCTGATTTTTCAGTAGTGCACCTCATTTACCTCAAGCAACCATACTAAAGAATTTTCTCTCACTTAAAGTTTGAACATATTAACAAAGTGAAAGTCTTTATGTTCTCCAAGTAAGCAACTTGACAGGCTGTTTCCTATTTTCATTAAATTGAGGTAGGTATGTACAGAACGGTAACAGATTTTTATTATACCCCGCTTTTCCTTGAGACTGGTGACAGTTACCTCTGCATTAGGATATGGAGCTGATATGGTGGACTTGGATCAACAAAAATGTAGATCTCTCAACTTGTGAGACTTTGTATAAATGTTCTGAAAAATATTAGCAGTCAGAGCCTTTTCAATCTGGATTCTTAGGGTTTTATTGTACAACACAATTGATATTTCTACTGCCTTGTTTTATTACATCATCAGAGCAAGTTCTTAACTGTTTCAAAAGATTTTATCATTTGGCACAAAATATCTTTGAATGCAGTTAGTATCTTAGGTGTGATAAAAAAGGAGATAAAATGACTTGTTTTTTTCTTAACAAAAGGATACTAAATATTTCTCCATCTCCTCAAGGGGACCAGAAGTTGAGTCTATCTTTAAGCGCACTGTTTATTAATTTAGGTAATTTTTCAACCAAGGTTTTCTGTGTATTTTTTAATTCTTTTTAACAAGGATTCAGAGAATCTTCAAAGAGAACTCAGGCTCAGTCTGGTTATGGCGATTTTGAAACTCCCTTCTCAAAATATGTATGTTTTCCTGAGAATTGGAAAGATACAGTGTCACATCCTGCTTTATCTGTCCCTGCATGCCTAATCTGACAACCTGGGTGCTGGTTAATTGATGTTTTAAAAACTTTGTTATTTGGAAGTCTGAATACTTGTTCTTTGTTAGTAGGGCGAAGTGGTGTTTCTCTGCCAGAAACACTGATCTAACTAATATCTATTTCTGATACTATTGTATTAGTGCCAGTCCTCTCATTTGGGTCCAAACCTTTCCTACTCGTGACTGCATATGGACCCACCATCACTTTGTATGGAACATCTTGTTTCCATACCTAACTTTAGTCTTTGTATCTGATCTCTGTATGATGCTTTCGTATTTCACTTTTTAAAGTTAATATAGGTCACATTGCTCACAGAGAAAAGTGGAGGGCAAAAGTGAAAGAGAACCAAGGAAAGAAAGGAAAACTTGTTGGTCTTCCAGAAAGTAACTGTAGTCAGTCTTTTACAAGAGAGTTGAACCGAAACCAAGGGTTTTTTAACTTTAGGCATCCACTTTTCACAGCCCTTCCCAAAGTGTATCTCACAAAATGTAAAAGGGAACTGTGGTACACTAGGTGTATGAAAAGTGCTTTTGTGCCAGATGTTTTTTTATTTTTTTTAACGTCTTCCCTATCCTCACTGTCACCTTCCAGTTGCAGTTTTAGGTAGTAGGACAAGCATGCCAACCCTGCTGAATTTCTTTCTAATACAGCATTATGAAGTGTTAAAGTTCAGTCTGAAAGATCAGGCTTCTTTAACAGCTTTCCTGGAAAATGTCCCAAACATTGAAGTCATAGAGCAGCCACATACTCTTCAAGACAGGTATTTTTCCTAATCTGTTTTGTTGAGGCATTTGAAACCAGTACACATTTTTAAAACGGCACTGTTCTCTTGGTCATTCAACTAGATTTTTAGTTATCGCTTTATTAGTTTACATTATTAGGAATTCCCAACTTTTTAAAGTATTGAGTTTACAAGGAGAATATTGAGGATGAAACTGTTCTTTTCCTTAGAGGAACTGAAACCTTCTGGTCATTTATGTCAGTTCCAAATATGTGAGGAAGATGCTGAGGAAGAAATTGAGAGGAGGCTGAAGAATTGTGAGCATCACTTAAAGGCAATAGGATATTATGTATATTCAGTATTTCTGACCAAAAGACAGTTTAGATTTCTTATATTGCTGTCAACTGTATCAGACCTTTGATTTGTAGTAAATCAGACTCTCAGTGTACTACAAAGAAACAGGTAATTATTTAGGGCATAGAGAGATTCTGTCCCACATGGAGTATCTACTAAAAAGATTGGCAAAATGACTGAGGAAGGCGATGTGCAAGGGTAGAGTCCAGACCACACCTGTTTTTGAGTACTCTAATTGCGTGTATATAACAATGCAAGTGCATTTAAAAAAAAATATAAAAAAAAGATAACTCTTTCCAAGTGACTGGTATTCTTAAGGGAAGATTTCTTTTTGAAAAAGAGAATTGTGAGTTTGTAAATTTAGAAGGCTTTTTATGCTAAATTTGTCTTTTCAGAATAGCTGTTTTTTTAAACATAACTGAACAGAACTACTTCCATTGCTTGCTTGTTTTCACATGGATGTTTGCAAAGGCATTTCTTATGAATCTCTTGACCTAGGTGACAAGATGTTCATAACTTAAATAGTAAGAACTACTGCAGTAACAGACTTCCTTTGAGTTTTTCTCTCTCATCTTTGTTTGGTGTGTTAAAGTGAAGTACGGTAAATCATTTTAATATACTGAAGATATAATTATGACTGCTAAACTTGCATCTCACTCTCTATTTCAAGGCTTCTGGAGCAGCTGGAAAAACAGGAAGCTTAGGGAAGAAACCTGGTAAGTCATATATAGTGACAGCACCTCATTAAGTACTGTATATATCTCTAGTCAGTGAAAAATTTCAGTGGAAACTAAGTCTTTTCCATAATAGTAAATCATTTGCTCTTCATCATTTATATATTATGAAATACACTGTTGTTTATATTAAAATAACATATAACCTATTCATCACTGTATTGAAGTAGCATATGTAGCTAGAGGATAAAAATCTGCTTGCTCAAAAATGAGTGTAAACTGAACCAAACAGAACAGTGGAAGCCCCCCAGAATACTCAAGTTTCCCTGTGTCCCTAAAATGAAAGTATGCATTCCAGGTTGTGGTTTCACACCTTTGCCCCAGTCTGGTATACACTGACTGTCTGCTTCCCATTTTCAAGAGCACATAACTTGTATCTGTGCCATGTAGCTTACTGCCTGTCAAGTCTGGTTGTATTGTAGAAGATCACGTTGCATGTTATTTTTTTTTCTGATACCTGGGGGTACGAGTCAGAGGAAGGGCTGTCCTTTTAAACAGCTGTTTTTCCAAAGATCATTTTAAAAGTGCATTCCCTGTCACTAGAAGGCATTGTACATTTTCTAGAAGTGTACATTCTACATTTTCTTTTTTTTTTCTCCTCAGTGTACTTATTTGCTTCTGTACCAAGGAGATGATTTTGTATCAAGCTGAACTCAATTAGGAGATGTTTGATGCTTTTGTCCCTTTCTCTGAGGCTCATTCAGTTGCATAGTGAAGTGGTTCAAGGATGTTTACCAAATCTTACCTATTTCCATACATACATACATACTCACATTCATGTTTTGTTTTGTGGGGAAAAAGTGGCTTTTTGTCTGCCTGAACAGGTTCACTGTGCAAGAGAAAAGAGGGAGGACACAGAATAGATTGCAGTAGCCCCAGTTTGATTTGTCCTATTTTACCTCTGCTCTTGGCAAACATTACTGATTCATCTATGAGAAGAAAGGTTTGGAAGTAAACTACTTCTGCCCTTTTAAACTTTGCTTTGAATAACCAAACACAGTTGTGCTAGTAGATCAAAAGCTCGAGAGAGGCAGAAAAGAATTCCAGAAAACCTGTAGAAGTGAGTCCTGTTAGGAATGATGAGAACATACTGATAGGTCTGGCTACTGTTTCTATGCATGGGAGGGTGTCGCACAAAAGGACGTCAGCCTTGAGTACCAGCTTTATAATCACTAATGTTCTGAAACTGAATATTCAGGGAAGCAGAAGCTGGGATTGTGTCATCAAAAGGTGTATTTAGAAGCTTTTGGAATTTAAGAACAGGCCTGCCTATTTTTCAGCAAGGACGTTCATGGATGTTTTTGCTGTGGAAGAGCTGCAAAAGCTCAGCAAAGAGAAGTAAAATGCTAATAAATAAGGTGAAATATTCTACTTATTCAAGGTGCAGCAGGATGAGTGAGTGTGGGCAATATTGTGTGTTTGACAAGGAAAAGAAAATGCTATCTTGTGGAATTTAAGCAGCACTATGGAGACAGCTATATCTATGAGAAGATATCTATTTCTTTTTCTAAACGAATCTGTTTTGGTAGAGGAAATGTTCTCTTGGCCTGAACTATAAATGAATTGGATTTCTTCTTAGTATTTCAGTATTTAAATGTATCAAAATTAGAAATCCTTCCTGTAATAAAAGCTACTTCTTTCCTTTTTTGTGTGTGTGTATGTAGGTTTCTTAAAACAAAAAGCAAAAAACAAAAACAAAGAAACAAACACCTTTGTTTTCCTGCATGTTTTCCTCCAACTTTCTGCTTTTCTTCGACATGTAAGAGCTAGATATTAATGTGTAATTCAGATCAATCCACAGTAAATATTCTTCACGCTGCCAGTTGGTGAAAGTAGATCTCTGTGATCTCTGGAGCCATGTGGATTGTAATTTTGTAGATAAAAATGTGACATTTCTTTTTTTGAGTTGCAGGCTATGAGATTTTTGATCTCTCAGTAGAATGGCGTAGTGTAATATATTGAAGATTATAATTTTTGTGCTAGAGAGAGGTTTTTGCATAATTAAAAAATGACTTTGATTCCCACAGTTTTGCTGGTTTCATTTTACCTTCTGAATTGCTCTGAGGTATATGAATTGATGCAATTGTGAAAAACCTACAACTTAAGGATCTTGCAGGTCTTTTAGCACTACGGCCACATTTCTAGTCAAAAAGCTTGCCTTCTTTGTCTTTGTACAGGAAAGTCTGTGCTGCTGCTGGCTTTTCTCTGTATATACCTTTCTATTCTCGTACAGCTCAATATTGGATTTACTTAGCATTTCTTTCTTCCATCTTCTACTTTCACAGTGGAAATGCTACTTTTTGTTTCAGAACCATGTGTAAAGCATCTTTCTAACTCTGAGGAGCTTCTCCATCACGTTTGGTCCACACTTTTACCAAAGGTTTCCAATAATCATCATATTAAATGTCCTCTCTCCATCACCCTAAACGTTTTGATGACATGATAAACCTGACTTAATAGCTATCAGTTGGACATTGCAGCCCTAACTGCTGCTATTTATAAGCTCCTGTCAGTTCAAATCTCTTCAGAAATGGGTTAACCCAGCCAGACTTTGTAGACTTATGCTTTCACATGTATTTCCACAACTACTGTAAAATGGTGTGATCTGCTCCATCCGCTTTGGCTAATGTAACTGTGAGAGAATTGTGTGTTTACCATTACTCTCTTGTAAGATTTTTTGCTGCTAGATAATCAGATAAGGTACTGGTTTTCAACTGATGTCCACAAAAGAAAGATTTCAAAATAAATCTTGCCTGTTGCATTTCAGAAGCTTCCATTTTTTGTCTAGTGTGGTGGTGAGAAATTTTTTGCAGACCTTCCTTTGTTTACACTTCTGTTACTGCATTTTCTTCATTACATTGTCATCAGTGTCTGTCTCTTCATAGGGAACATAGTCCAAACTGGTGCTACAAAAATATGTTTATTGGAAAACAGTATTCATGATACTTGATTTTAAGAGCCATATGGCTTTAATGATCGTCACTGTTCTCTATTTCAGATATTTTTTGTGTTCTACTCATACATCTGTTGCACTTTATTCCTGTACTGCTGTGAACTTTTTAAGGAGGAACTTCTGATCTGTTTTGTAATTATAGTTTCTTTTCAGGAAACTGTAAATACAGTACAGTTTTATGGAAGAAATTCTGAAATGGATATTCTGTGGCAGTGATGATAGGCAGAGTCAATATTGTATGGAATGTGTTCATTTTTTTTCCAGATTAACTTTTTTTTTCTTCCCACTTTAACAGAAATTGCCCAAGTTATTGCTTCTTACACAGCAACGGGTCCAGAACAGCTCACTCTTGCTCCTGGTCAGTTGATTCTTATCAGAAAGAAGAACCCAGGTGGCTGGTGGGAAGGAGAGCTTCAAGTGAGTTACTGGTTTTTGAAATAAAATTCCATGTAAAAAATAATTAAGAAGAAGAATAGTTCAAAATGATAACTGTGTCAGTGCTAAATGCATAATTTTGAAAATGTTCTGTAACTAATCTTTTACAAGTAAAATGCCTTTTCGTTATAATTCACTGACATTGAAATTACTGCAGAGAATGGCAGGAGGAAACTATGTTGCTTCATTGTGAGGCAGGGATACCCATCTCACAAATCAGACCCAGCCTGCAATCTGTTTTGTTCATTTTCCTGGAGGCTGGGTATTTGACCTAGTTCAAACTTAAATATTTTTTTCCTCGTTACTACATAACTTTTTTTGCTTTTTCTGGTGATATTTTTTCATTTCTTTGTGGATAAATCATTTTCCAAGATTGCTTTGGTTTTCATTCACACTCACCTTTATGTTGTTCACTTGTAACCTCGGACTCTGCTTTCTAAGTTTAATTTTTTATTGTGTAAATTCCTTTCTGTAGTTTTGGATACCATGTTATCTTTCATTTAGTTTTACAAATATTATTTTTTCATTTGATGTCATGTTCCTGTTTAATTCTCCTGTTTTATTACTAAGATTACTCCTTGCTCCTCTATTATATGCGCCCAAAAGTTAATGGAACAATATGGTGAAATTAGTTGAAGATTTTATTAAAAACAAAAGCAAGCGATGACAAAAGACTGTTGTAAAGTAACTACTAGATTTGTAAAAAGACATTAACTTTTTAATGTATTCAATTTTTAAGTGGTAGATTTTTCTAGAAGTATATATTATTGCTAAGTTTCAACCTGATGTGTATTTTGATTGTACATGTCTTAGTTGAAGGTAAAATAAAGTAGGGTAAATGTGTTAAGCATTACATTGCTAGAATTAATGCAGAATATCTTAATATGAATGGTCTAAGTACACTTTAGATCAAAAGCTTTCGTTTTCAGTAAGGAGAGGGGAGAAAATAGTGAAAGAATAGTTTTTATTTGCTGACTTTTTGAACTAATATTAGCATATTTTCTTTTATAGACAGTATTCTTTGAACTCAAAATTCAAACCTTAATCTAACTAAAAAATAAGTAGTTAAAATAATTCTTAATATAGATTGATTCACGTCTCAGCTTCTAAATTATTAGAAGTTTTATAATAAGCTTTCTTAGCTGAGAAAAATGAAATATATTTCTTCTGATATAATTTGCAATGCACAGTATAGTTGATGAAATAGCAGGATGCAGATTCTGTCAAATCACTATCCTGCTTTGGTAACACAAGCTTTAACCACTTGATCAGGCCTGCATTTTTCTGTCCAAACATCCTGTTTCTGACAGTGACTGATTGCTGCTGTGTTACAAACCTTACAACCCCGCTCTAGGTCGTGTATGTGGTAATCTGTTTCTGTTTGTGCGCGCACATTCCAATATGTATGTCTACCACATTTTGTACTGATGCTCTCTGACAGCATGAGAACATCTAACATCCTTTCCAAAACTTTAACACCTGTTAATAAGGAATCATTTGTATAGGCTGGTTGGATTCTGGCTTTGGGATTTTATATTTGAATCCAAATTTGATGAACTTCTTCAGGTCATAATGTTTTGCTGTAGTTCTAACACTTAGTTAATATGACATATGTTTATACTCCACCTATTGTTTGGGCAGGACTAGCTAATACAAAGTTTAGAAACTGTTTCTTGAAGGAAAAGAGGTAATTGAGATTCTTAATCTCTACTTAAAATATTACAGTCCAGATATCAATTTTTAAAAGCAATTATTGGCATAATGAAGAAGCATTTTAGTGTTGTTATTCATTATTGTGATGTCTAGTCTGGCATTCTAGAGTTAAGGTTTTAAAAAAAATTTCTGGAAGAAGCAATAATGTACTTATAAAGCACACAAAGCAGGAAAACTTAAGTGAAAACTCACTTAACATAGTAGTAAATAAGTGTTTAGTTGTAATAAAAGCTTGTTTCATATAATGGGAAGCATCATAACACTGAACTGTCACCATTAAGTTTCCTTATAAAATGAATTTTATTTGAAATAGTCAGTGAGACTGCAGGTAGTTAAGGTATTGACTGAAGTACCTTGCCTAAGGTTCTGTTGATATTATTCCTCTTAAAATAGTTGTTTTTCTTTTTCTTTTTTTTTTTTTTTTTTAACCAGGCACGAGGGAAAAAACGACAAATAGGATGGTTCCCTGCTAACTATGTAAAACTTTTGAGCCCTGGTACCAGTAAAACTACACCAACAGAGCTACCTAAATCAACAGCATTACCTTCAGGTAAGCAGTGTATTAATGAAGTTGCTGTTTTAGTGCATGTCATTTATAGTTAAGTCTTCTAAAATTAATTACTAGCATTAAATATATGCCATAGTAGTCACTTATACATAGTAGTCATAGCATTTTACTTATTTATTTATCTATTTATTTTACTTTTACATTGCAACTTGAAGAGTAAAATATACAAATTATAAGTCTTGTTTGCTTGCGATAATTGTAATGAGGGAGTTTTTAAAATGTCCATGGGCTTATTGGTGGCGACGTTTGTCATTCAGGACTTTTTATTTTTCTTAAAATGAAATGTGAGATAGAGCTTTTTGTCCTTGATAGTTAAAGTTTATGAAAGGATACAGGAGGGATAAACTGTTATACTTTTAAAATCTATTTGCTACAGCTCCAACATGGCAGTATCGGCTCAGTGTACTGCAAAATACAAAGCCAGAAAGAAGACTGACAACAGAAAGTTCATTGCTTGTGGTTTTTTCAGTCCTTAACTGTTTAGGGTTTGCTAGTTTTGTGGTACCAGGTAAAGAAGAATCTTGACTATCAAAAACGTGTAGTATAGCTTTTTACATAATACCCAAAGATTCGAGGCAGTTGTCAATTGTGATTTTTTTGTTTGCTTGTTATTTCAAGTTTGACAGTTTGGGACTTGACATATGCTGATAAAATTTCCAGAGTAAATTTTCTATATTTCTAATATATTTCTAAATTTTATGTTAGGAAGTGAACATTTGAGAAGCACTTTTTTGGAGGGAGGATGTTAGTGAAGAGTCTTAATATAGCAAAAAGCATGGAAAGTTTGAAGAAAACTGTTCACAAGGGTAAAATAGTGCTCAAGGTGGTGCATTGTGAAGAGTGTAAGAGTGTGTTGTGACTGTTATGACTGGGTTTTAAAGGCAAGGGATCCATCAGAAGCCTCCCCTTCTTTTGTCATTTTGTTTTAATGCATAGGCTCTCCATGTATCATACTGTGATGCAAACTGCATGGCTTTTGACAACCTTTATAAAAATTCTATTGCATGAACTCTTTTGCTTTATACTTTGGATGTTCTATTCATTTCCAATTGCTTCCTACCTGTCCTGTTCCAAATTTGCATCAAGAACGTCTCCTTCCTGGTTCTGAGGGGTGAGAAGAGCTGTTAATTGTACTTGAACTAGCTAGGCAGAAGGAAATCAGTACAGTACAGGAATAGCTGGAAATGCATTTCTACCACTGTGTGTGTTTAAAGGAAGAAAGGCAACGTTATAGCTTGTACTGATCATGAGTGTACCATGAGAACCTGGATTCATTCTGCCATTGACTAGTACTAATCAACAGGCAAAATATTTCTAAAAAGGAAACGAGCTGAAAAGCACTGGAAGCTCAGAGAAGGCTTTACCTACATCTGTAGCTAGCAATGGCTTTTGGAGCTGTTGCTGTTATTTGTTTAACATAATTGAAGAACTTTCTTTCTGGGACTGCTCTAAGAGTTTTATAAATAACACTGAAGTGCTATCTAAGCTGCGTGACCAGGTGTAAACAAGATCAATATGAGGTCTCTGCTTCAAGCTCAGTGGAGGAGTTCCATCTCTTAAGAGCTCTCTTAAATTACTCCCCATACTTTAGGTGGTTCTTGAGATCCCTTTTTAGATATTGTGATGGTAGCAGTGGTCAACACCAAATTCCAAGAAATTCTCCAAGAAAGGAGAATAATCCTTATGAAAAAATCCTGGAAGAAACAAATTCTAGAATGGGTTACAAATCTGTTAATGTACATACTATATTCAAGAATGATCTAGTTTAAGCTTTTTATTGTTCCTAATTTTAGTAATGGCCTGTAAACATTTAAAAAAATGTTGTAAAACAGATTCACAGGTCTTTAAAGTGAAATATGAACATCACATCAGTGCTGTTCATGCATTTTAACTTGTATTAGCACAAACCTATCTAGAACAGTAGGACACCATTATATGCATTTTTTTATCCAGTATGCTAGAGAAATGTGCACTTTAGAGAGTTGATGTATAGATGTGATGAGTAACAGTGAATACCCCTTGACTTTTTATTTTTTATTCATTTTTATGTTTTAATTAGAATTATTTTTTTCTCTTTTGCAAGTAACAAAGCCAAATATTGAGATATGTGCTGAGGTCCTGTTAAATATATATTTATATATATAGACATTTATATATATAGATATTATATATGTATATAATATAAATATATATATGTATATATTTGATATGAGGTTTGCAAACAGGCATAAAATATTAACTAAGAGGAGTTGAATAATTTCTGAAATATGAATTCCAAAAAGGGGAAGGAGCTATTTGACAAATTTAATTAAATTGCTGGCTGTGCACAAGAAAGAAAATACAAGACAATTGTAGATTGAGAATAGAGACAACATGACAGGAAGGCTAATTTAGCTAGCAGCATTGTGTCTTAAGGCAAAATACCAGAAGCCCTGTGTCCTGGCATGGAGAAATCAGCAGACAAATAGAGGAAATTATATAACTTAGATAAACAGTCCTCCTGCTTTAGAGAATTAAGAAAATTGCTCTATTATAACTGAACGGTAACCACTGTATCCTGAGAACCATCTTGGTTTGATGAGTTTTATAGTAAGAAAATACAAAACATGCTGCCAGCAACAGTCCTGTGGAGCCAAAAGGAGACTTTTAATGGCCTTGCAGCTTTTTACTTTTTTCACCTTTCCAAGGCTTTTATGTTCCTAATTTCTACGGGGCAATACAAGAGTATCACCATTGCCTTTCTCTTGAATTATAGATCTGTTCAGCATGATCAGTGCTAATTAGAGAGAAGTGCTTTTCTCAAATAATAATACTTAAAATGTTTTCTAACCTTTTCTGTCCATTGAATGGTTCTCCTAGAAAGGATATTTATTTAGAACAGGGTGTTGAGAATGCAAAATGATGATTTTATAAATACATTTCCAATTTGGTGCTTTGTATATAAAGCTGAAGAGAAATATCAATAGAAAGCTAATACCCTTTAAATGTTCGACTTTTTCTTAAAATTCTGAACTTTTCCGTCTCTCACTGTTGGACAATTTCTATCAAAAATATCTTGGGTGCAGTTCCTGTAGATTACACTGTTCTCAGTTTGCACTGTTGTGCTCTGCCCTTCCTATTGTGGTCCTGACCCCTCAGTAAGCTGACTGAGAGGAAAAAGCTGCATGGAAGGACTTCATTTTTTTAAATAACCTTGAGCCAAACTGTTGAGGGCTTGAATAAATTCTGGTACAGGGATAGAGAGAGGAGCAGGAGCACAGTAGTGCCAGTACAGGTCAGCATAGTATCATGGAACTATACTGTGATATCTGCAGTGTTTACACATAGTTCATGCTTTTTTCAAACATTACCAGTGCTATAGAACTCTTCCTTTATCTTACAGTGTGCCAAGTAATTGGCATGTATGACTACACTGCACAGAATGATGATGAGCTAGCATTCAATAAAGGCCAGATTATAAACGTCCTTAACAAGGAAGACCCAGACTGGTGGAAAGGGGAGGTGAATGGACAAGTGGGTCTCTTCCCATCCAACTATGTGAAGTTGACAACAGATATGGACCCAAGCCAGCAATGTAAGTGACCCTCTCTGCTGCCGTGCTGTGATTATTTGTGTAGTACTTTAAGATGAAACATGCAGCATTGCTGTGATTCTGCTGTGGTTTGCAGAACTCAATGCCTCACCACTGCTGCACTTGGCAAAAGTCTCTTTGAAGACCTTCTGTAATGCAAACCTTATTTTATGTTTGTTTTATTTTTAGTTCCCATCCCCTTTGTAGCATGTTATTCTTTATCATTTTTGCACCATGCTGTTTACATGCCTGACTCATTTTCCTAGCTTGAATTTGCTCATTGTTTTGTTTTGCTTATGTGTTGTTTTCCTCCTTTTTCTAGGAATCATATGTTGTCCATCCCCCACTCAGGCTTGAAAGTCCTCAAAGAGACCCACTATCCCATATCACTGCCCAGAGGGATGATGGGAGATGCAGCCTTGATCATGTGACTTCCAGCATGATCATCTACTGCCTTCTGAGTAGAAGAACACACTGCAGAGCAGTTTACCTCATTTTACATTAGTTGCATGTAATCACAATGTTTGAGTTAATTACCTACAGATACAGACGCAAAATTAAATGAAACAAAAAAAAAAAAAACACAAAAAATTCAGAGGATAGTGGGTCCTTTTGTGGCTTTCATAGTTACCAAACTAATTTTTCCACCTTTGCACAGGTGCTTTTGCAGTTTTAAAATTATTTTTAAATATGTATTTTAGTCTTAAAGGAAAAGTATAAATTAAATTTCTTCATTTTAATTTTGTTTGTGCAAAAAGACCCACTATCAAGGAATGCTGCATGTGCTGTTGAATTTGTTCCAAATGTCCATAAATTTGAGACTTTATGTATCTTTCTTTTTTATTGTTCACTTGTCCAGTGTTGTCAATATGTCTATTTTTTTTTTAATTACAAAAGAACAGAAGGAGTTAAATCAGTTTAAGGAACTTTAAATGTGCCCAGTTTCAGATAAGGTATTTTGTTGTAGTTCTTGTACTGTATGTATCGGGTGTTTCTTGTTGAGTGTGTAATACATTGTGAAGAGAAGAAATTAACTTCCTTCCGATGCAAGAGATATTAACCTTGCATAATGTTGTTATCCCAGTTATGTTAATTTTATTTTGCACATTACTTGTAGCTGCATACAATTAGAAAGCATCCTGGTTTGTGTTTGTCTCAGATGTTTCAGTTTTTGCATTTTCGTGTCAAAAAATCAATAGAATGCTACATTCATGTGAAGTTTGAGCATTAACTTTTTTTTTTCATCTTGGTTACACGAAGTTCATGAAGTTTGATTTTACATTTTTACTTTCTCATAACTATGGAACAACACTTTTTGAACAAGTAATTTTCCTGACAAGAAAGAATGTATAGAACTATTTCCCTGCAATTAATTTCCAATGTTTACATTTTTTTTTAAACTAGACTGTGGAATTTATACAAATTAATATTAAATGGAGCTTACAGTCAAATTTATGTAGTAGACATGCTGTAGCTACGCCATGTTTGCCTTCCAGCGTTAGTTACAAACTCTTGATGAAATGCCTGGTGCTGTCAGTGCAGAAACCCTCTCTACCCAATGCCTCATGCACAGTATAGCAGTTGTACTAATTACTTTACCATTTAGTTATCTTCTGTTTTATGTACTTCATTTATTTCTATATTTCATGCTGGCAGTGTTGTAGAATCTCCAATCCTACCCCATCTCCCTCCTTCTGACCCACCATGCGGTGCAAAGAACAAGTGAAGCTCCATATTCAATTGCACTTCAGTATTTCATCAATATGAATGTAAAATATATAAATATATAAAAACCTGCAGCTTTAACAACTGTAATACAGCCTTTAAAATTAGTCACATGTATAGAAAATTAAATTCTTCATATAAAAGCTAGACTAAAATGTGTTTGTTGTCTTGTTGCTGTGTACACGCAGAATTCCCCAAGTGGCATTAGTGCATGTAATGAATTTGCCACCAGAATAGCCTGAAGCCCACCTGTTTAATTTCTGAATGATACCTGTGTTACTTTGAATATTGTTTGATTATAAGTACTCAGATTCATTGTGATCAGCTGCAAGCTTTTGCACCTTTCTTTCTCTATTCAATGCCTTCTATATGTTATAGATCAGTAGGTACTTTTTGACAATATGTTAGTTGATGTATTAGGTATACTTTGGGTTTACATTGACCTAGGCTCTGCATTTTTTGCCAGAAGCTCTAGTCTTAAAACATGCACAATTGCACAGATTTCCTTTATTTTTAGGATAGTATTTAACATGCACAATTTTTTCCTTTATCACTCTGCCGTTAAAAAAAAAAGGTTTTCTTTTTCACCATAGCCATTTGCTGAATACAGTGCTGCCTCATATCTGACAGAAACTGAGCATAACTTAATACCTGTAATTTTCAGTTACTGTTGTTTTTGCTTGCTGAGAACTATGTAGCAGACTCTTCTCCATTATTTCAATATTTCATGCATTAAAATGTTATTTTAATGAAAGGGTATCTCTATGTTCCCATAATGAGCTATTGTGTTGAAAGATTCATAACGTGACTAAAAGCTTTTGTCCTAAGGGACTCTGTGGTTTTTATGACTTCAGGCCAGAAACACACTTTCTCTACATATTGAAACATTGACAATACTTTGGATATAGAAGATTCAGATGCTGCTTTTTAAGTTATTATTATTACACTAAGGGAGAAAAAAAATAAAACGATTTCAATATCTGCATGTTCTATGTTTTCTAACATGCTTCTTAAAAATACTGAGAGTGGTGTCTCATGAAAGAAATTCAGAATCGCAGTGCCCTGAAAGTTCCTGGGGTCAGTTTTCCACTGAATTGAATAGAACAGGCTGAAGTTGTCCCTCTGTAGACACACACACTGGTGTATGTTGTGCCAGGATTCCTCGTACAGAAGAGTACTGTGTACTACTCAACTGAACAACGTCTTATAAATCAGACTATTCTTGAGAGCAGTTAACACACAAAAGCCTCAGAACACATTTAAAATGTCCTGGATGGAGATATTCAGACCATTGTGGCTTATAATGAAAGTTATTGTTGAAAGACCTATAATGTTTATTTACTCAATTATTAAAAATCCTTACACCTACTACTATAGATCAGCGTGGTAGTGTTTGAACTTACTCATAATCAGTTATTTCCCCCGGGTAGTAGGGAAAATGACATTTTGTACTTACTCTCTCTTACCTGTCTGGATTTTTATTAATATATATTAGAAAGGGAGCATGAAAGTAATTCCTTAATAAAGAGAATTGAAATAATCCATCAGAAATATTGGTTGTTCAGGATTGTGTCGCAATCCAGTTTAGACTTTCTTCTCCTTAGTGGTTCATCTGAGAAGCTCTTCAGCTTCCTAAAACCACGTGATTATCTCCCGAAATATACTTGTCTCCTGTGGTGGAGATGTGCCCACACTCTTGTCTCTTCAGTTCTTGAATTTGTGGCTGCAAAGCCAACAAACGCTAATCTTAGTCAAGGCTGAAATAAGATTTCCAAGATCTACATAGACAAAGATAAATAATTCAGATGATTTTTATTTTGATTTACATTTTAAGTCAGCATTAAGAAAAGGAGCAGCCTTGTGGCTTCCCAATCAGTTGAATGCGTTCTTTGTATCAACTTTCATTTGTGAAGTACCTTTTCCTATTGCAGCAGGAAATCAGGAAAAGGATCAGTAACTTGAGGATTGTAGATGAGACTGCATTAAGAGAATGCTTCAACTTCTATCTTCAGAGTTTTTCTATTTATCTTGAAAAAAAAAATTCTTCTGTATTCACAGAGGAATTATTCTGTATTCTTGTGGAATTATTTTAATTAAATATTTCATGGATAATGTATCTGCTAGTGTGTTTAAGTGGAAGGATTTTTAGACCTGAGATGATTTTACAGCAAGTGAATACACAGCTTTTAGAAGGGGTTGGAGTCCATGTAGTACTCCATTGCTCCATGATCACAGGACTTGGCTCCATGCTCCAGCAGAAGCTTCTCGTTTTCCTTTGTGTGTAGCCTACTGCTTTGAGTGCCCTCTCAGCAGCAGCTTTACCTAGCAGCAAGAAGAAATCTCGGTGCTTCTTTTCTACACTGATCTCGACTTGCATTTGACCCATCACTGTGAGTACTGAGCTAATGCTGCCAGCTCCGCCAGTGCCTGTACAGCTGTGAGCTGGTGCCATCACTACCAAAGAGCTGCTCTGTACTAGGCTCACATATGTCACAGATAGTGGTTTTCTGAACCCTAGTCTAGCTTGCTAAAACCTGATGTTGTTGATTTTTTTTCCCATCATATTCATCTCTGCCAAGTGCATTTCTCAGCTGAATTATTTGGTATGTTGGAGTAATTCTGTTAAAAGTCCATTCGGTTTGATTACTTCACGTTACATTTATTTTGGAGGGGAAGACCTGGAGCCAGGAAAGGTAATGGATGGAGGTCAGCACAAGAAAGTGAAAAACTAATAAAATATTTGAACTCTTAAGAGTACAAGTTATCCTATTTCTGACTTTAAGTGCAGTACCTATGTGGCATCTTTATTTTTGCTGAAGGCAATGTGAAGGTGGGTTGTGCACGTCCATCAGTGTACACCTCTGGCTGATGCTCTTGACTGATGTGCTGTTACTGCAAAGGGGCTCAAGATTGGTCCTGAGTCGTAATTCCGAGGTGAGAGTTAAAATTCATTGACGCAACATAAACCAGTCCAGGACTCAGTTAACTGGGACAACAGGAATTGTTACAAAAGATCCTTCAGTTGTTGTTAAAACCTGTGTGGATCAGCAGTGACAATCCCTCTGCTTGACGATAGCTGATTGATGTGAACAGGAGATGCGTGTTGTAGGTGACCTCTCTTAACAAAAATGAAGCATTGTTTACTAGTTTGCAAGTGGGACTTTCTGGACTTGCTTTCTGATTCTACTTCTGAATGTCCCAGAGGGAAATGCTTTGCTCTACATGATAAATGGGTGTACCAGTCCTGTTAGGAAATTCTAAACACACTGAAATCACTGACAATAGCTGTGAAATGGGATTTTGCATTACAGAAGATAGAGAAGGAAAGATCTGTTGAATCACCAGTGTCTGAACTGTCCTCATCAAAAGCTTGAAATAGTCTCTCAGTAGAGAGTCCATCTCACAAGTTGTTCACAGGAAATTGGTGTTTGCATCTGAAGCTAATTGATAAGAAGAATGAATGTTCAAATGCTGTACTTTGAAGGAATGCTATTATGGTGCCACGAGTACTGTTTCTTCTCACTTAAGGTTTTGGAGGAAAACTGATGTAATTTTTTACTGCTTTTGGTTCCCTGTAATAGCAGCCTTGCCTATGGCAGGGGATTTGGAACTGGATGATCTTTAAGGTCCCTTTGAACCCAATTCTATGGTTCTATGATAACAGAGGGGGCTCCTGTCTACTGTGGTCTTGCTGTACAGACTGGGCCAGTATGAAGTTATGGTGAAAACTGGCAGATAGATTGTTCAGGAAATCTCCCTGAACTTGAAGAGGTTAAAGCTTGTTCACTGCACTGTGAACATGCTTGATTAACTATCGTAATTTCTCTATTACTCTCTGCATTTACTAGATTTATTGGTAGTTAAAGATTCAAATTCAGCTTCTGCAGTCTTTCAGATGGTATCCAACTCCAGAGTGGGAGAGAAAATAGAAAAGAATGGTATCTGATAACCTAGAAGGTAGAATACGGTGCCTAGCTTTAAGTACATGAATGGCGACTGACTACTTGTGAGCCTAAAGCTAGAAACGTTAACTGGTTCTGTGCTGAGGTAAGGTCCTGGACTTCACCCGTAGCACCCATTTGTCAAAGGAAATGCCTAATATCAAAGGCACTTTAGCAGGAGGCTCTTAGTGAGATGAATTCATGAATAGTGTTATTTCAGCTGCACATGGAATTTGGATGTACATAATAGTACTTTACACAGTACTTGGGCTTCCATGTGTAAGCAGCTGGAGCCCTGTGGCCTTGACATTCCAGCCTGAAAAAAACAAACAAGTTCTTACTTGGTATTTATGATACAAAGATGAGACAATTCTTACTGCTTGTGCACCTACTGAAGAAAATCACTTAAGAGAAAAGTCCTTCCTGCATTTTCTACAATAACTGCAGTAGGCAGTTTTCCCAAATATTTAGCATTCAAGGCTGAACCCTCCATTGAAGGTCAGAGTAACCCATTTAAGCCCCAGCTGGCCACTGAAATGTAGTGGTTCAAAATGTTAAATACTTCCTTCTAAAGGCTGGCGGTGGTTGGAAACAGCACATCAAGCCAAGGTCATCAGCATCTTTGAACACTAAAATTCCTCGGCCTCTGAGAAAAATCATTAAACGCTTTGTTCACTTCTAATGAAGCTGACACTACGTGGGGAGAACTGATTCTGTTAATTAGAACTGTGATTTACATGATAACTAAGAAAATGCTTTGAAAGGAGTCACTTATTAAACAGTATTGAAACTTTTGACTTTAGAATAATAGTGAGAATTTTAATTATTTTGACTTGAAGTTGGTAAGTGATATTTCTCAAAGCCAACTTTTTAATTTCAAGCAAAGTTTGAATTGCCTCTTTGAAAGGACTGCAGTGCACAGCATTTCAAAGGAGCATTATCAGTGTGCTACGCTTCCAGTCTGATATGTATTCAGCTTCTTACTTATAGAGGAAACTACTTTGACTATCTGTATCAACTTTTTTTTTTAATATATATACAATCTGTCTTTATCTTTTCTGGAGCCCCGATTAATAAAAGCAAGCTGTCCCAAGGCGTTCATGAAAAATTTAATGGTGACATGTGGTGGACCTTGCTAGTTGTGTAGCCCAGAATCAGGTCCTAAATTACGTTCCGGAAGCTAAAAATACAGTAGACACTCTGAAGTGTTAATTTTATATGAAAGAACTGAAGGAGTTGTCCAGGGGGTGATATGATTAGAAGCAACGGCTGCTCACTGTATGAAAGCATTTGAGAACATCTGATCTAAAACCACACCTGTTAAATCTCGTTGTGTTGGAGTCATGGCTGATGCTGGTGAACAGTTAAAACAACAACAACAAAAAGCTTTGACCATTTTAAACCCCATGAAGTGAAGGTCTCGTTGAACGTTTTTAGTCAGATTTTTTTTTGATGAGGAAAATCTGTTTCAATGAGGAATGTACTGAATTTGCCAATGCTTTGTTGAGGGGTGGGGGAAAGAATTAAAATGAATGATTTTGATTGCATCAGAGTAAATGTAGGTAATACTTCTTTAAAGCAAAATATTTTAAACCTGTTTCAAAGCAACTTTTCTGCCTGAAATGTGTGATATTTTATGCAGAGCAGTTATAAAAACTATTAAAAGTGAAACAGGAAGAAAGCATTTTCCTTGCCAATTTCAGAAGAATTTAATTGAGCTGTTCTAAAGCATACTGAAAACCATAGGAAAAAAAAAAGAAATTAAATATTCTGTTGTAATGCAGAATAGGAAATAGAACGTGAAATTTGGAATATGCTTATAGTATAAATATTCTAGAATTTACACAGTAGGTGGTTTGGAAAAACAGAAGGGCAAACATGATGGAAGATATGTTCTTACTCATAATGTTTCCTCCTGCTTTTTTAAGGAAGATATGTTCTTAGTTATAATATTTCCTCCTGCTTTTTAAGGTGTAGAGCAACAATCAACCCCTTTGGCTTAGTGAGACCTGTGAGGTGACTCTACCGTCCTTCATGAGTTTTGGCTCAAATCCTTCAAAACTTGTGCAGCAATTTTTAACCTAAGTGTGAAGAAGTAAATAAACCCTACTTTGGCAACGATGCCTACTTTGACTCAAGTGATAAATGTTAAACTTGAATTTAGAGCATAAATATGCTGAGAGCTGAAAATCTCCTAGAGCTAATCAAAGCATTAATGTCATATAATCCTCTTCCTTAATTCTACACCTTTCAAAGATACATCTGTATGCTTTTTGGCAATAATTCCAGGTGAAGTCTTTGTCCCCTTTTTACTAACAGTGATCCATTTGGGGATTTATTTTACAGTGTGGTTCCAGCTGAATGACACAACTAAGGGAAACAGTGAACTTCGGAGTGAGGTTGGAAATGGGCAGGTAGTGGTGAGGGGGACTTTTAAGCTTTGCTACCAGAGAAGAGACATTTAGAAATCCTGTTCTTGCCACAGGGAGGTCTGCTTTAGTTGTTCCTGGACTGCATGCTTTCATTTTAATGAGACCTTCATTCACTTGCCTTATTAACTAGTTATCTCCTAGAAATGACCTTGATTTAAAAAAAGAAAAAAGAAAAAAAAGAAAAAGTTAGCGACATTGTTTATCTTCACTAAGAAGGATTGTATGCACTGTGTCATTTCATGTGAATTATGATTAAATGAACAGGCAGTAGTTACTGTTTGTTAAGTGTTTTCAAACTACTGCAGATCTGGATCAATTTGAAAATGACCATAAGTAAACCCCAGGATTCTTTTGTGTTTTCCAGGGTGTGCAGACTTGCATCTTCTGGATATGCTGACACCTACTGAAAGAAAAAGGCAGGGATACATCCACGAGCTCATTGTCACAGAAGAGAACTATGTAAATGATTTGCAGTTGGTCACAGAGGTAAGGAGGCATAGCACTCATTGGATCAATAATTTCACCCTACAAAGAAATTTGATATCACTGCACTATTGGACTTCCTAGGAATGATCTATGTTAAGTTTTCATATATATGCATATATGCATGTCTGGGTGTGGGTCTGACTAATGGGGAGCCCTTATGTTACTGTTGCTGAAATGCTGATGTTTAAATTGTCGTTCCAGTTAACTCTTTTCACTCCTGATTTTGAATGTTTGTTTCTCGTATGTAAGTTCTTAAAGCTTGAAGCGCATCATGTACCTGTTTCCACATGCACAGTGGCACTCAGTTATCACTTAGTCTGTTTATCTTTAAATGTTACATATTGCATAGCATCTTTTATGTGGGGAACTTCATATGGGCAATTGAAGTGGGCAATTCTTCTGACAGCAAGGGAAAGCCTTTTTTTTTTTCTTAAAAAAAAAAAAAGTGGTCAAGTTATGCAAAGTTGAGACACTATGAGATTAGTCAGAACTTCCATAAAGGAGTCCAAAGTAAAACATATTTTCAGTTGTTTATCAAAGTAGCCCTGGGATATATTTTACTGTCTTTCAAAGAAATAAGCTGCTCACAAAGGTGTTACCAGGGAGACCTGATAATGGGCACAGGGCATACTTGAAGTCTGTTCTGCTGAGTACCAGGTGCTACTGTGATGTAAAGTTGTCTCAGTTCCAGACGAAGGAAGTAAGCATCATCAGTCTTAGCAACTTTGATTATTCTAAACATATACTTTCTAAATCGCTTAATTTTCTGAATCTGTAGATCTTTCAGAAACCACTAATGGAATCTGAGCTGCTAACAGAAAAAGAAGTTGCTATGATTTTTGTTAATTGGAAGGAGCTGATTATGTGCAATATAAAACTACTGAAGTAAGTTGTTTTTGTTTTTTTTCCCTTCTGTACTTAGCAATTAAAAAATCATGGGCCTCTTCTTTTAGCTGCATGAAAATATTTGCCACTTAAAAACATAGTAACCAAAAGAGTCAGACATTTTTCCATGTTGGAAAAAACCCAACAAGATATTATTGTTTGCTATAATTTTTTTTTGTTGTTAAGAAAAATGGAGCAGTTCTTTACTGAGTGAGGATTTGCATTTTATTTGCTCTTGGGCTACCTGCACTGCAGAAGGGAAGGTCAGCTTTTCCTGAAGAGTAGCACCTCTCAGGGCTGCCTCCTGTCCATTTTTTTGTGCTTCTCTTTCTCTATCACAGCCCCATACCAAATTCCAGTCCCACTGTCTGTGAATGGGAAACAAACAACACTCACTGCTACCCTTATTCCAAGTTACATTATGTATTCCTTCAGTTACTGTACACATTTAACACCTGAATGAACTATTTTGTGATATGCAGTGCCAATAAAGCCTGGTTTCCTATGGATTTGTGCCCAATGTGCCCTGAACCCTTCCTACCAAAGTCTCCAACTACTGCAATCCCAAATCATTACCACAAAACTCCACACAGTGCAAGAACCATTATTTTCCCCCCTCATTCTCTGCAGCCTCCACTAAATCTTGCATTCCTTCTTTCATCTTTCTCACCCATCCTTGCTACTTCAGCTGGAGGGAAAGCCTGTTTTTTGTAAAAGAGGTCAAGTTATGCCAACCTGAGACGCTATAAAATAAATCAGAACTTCCTTGGAGGCGTTTACAAACAGATTGTTCTTTTGGATGTTGCCTAACAAAGAGAGTAGCAATTGATTTAAACCTGCATCTTAATAAGCAAGAGAATTTATGTAACTTCTTTATTTTTCCCTATTGATCTGCTGATTTTCATTGAAAGTGTAGAAATTTTGCAACTTTTAGATACCCCTGCTTTTGTAATGTGTTTGAAAATGGCCCACAAAATGATAAGTTATGACACTGATAGGGCAGAGACATATACAAAACATCAGATGACAATAAAATTCCTTTCCTTAGGAAACCAGGATAAAAGCTAGAAATAGCTTTGGGCCCAAGGTAATGGTAAGGTTTTCATCCCTCGTTCAAGAGCATATCTATATGCTCTTTCTAATAGAGTAATGATATACCTTCCTAAATTGTGTCTGATCTGTCTTTGCATTAAGTTAATGTCAAATAATAGGTTGGTGATCACAAGAAGGAAAACTTACGTTGGCTGAGGGTACAGTGTTGATATTATGTTCTAATAATATGCAATAAGTCCTGTGGCTGACCTGTTTATTATTCAGAGGTCTGTTCATTTCAGTAATGAATAAGAATCAACCCGCTTATTTCATAGATCAGGAGCCATTATTTAGAGGTCTGCTGACTTATCAAACACACATGACCTTTTTGTGTTTAGGGCCCTGCGTGTGCGTAAGAAGATGTCTGGAGAGAAGATGCCAGTGAAAATGATTGGTGACATACTGACAGCTCAGCTGCCACACATGCAGCCGTACATTCGGTTCTGCAGCTGCCAGCTGAATGGGGCAGCACTCATTCAGCAGAAAACAGATGAAGTCCCTGAATTCAAGGAGTTTGTAAAAGTAAGAGAAGCAGCATTCACCATGTATTTTGTACTCCATAAATCACATTGCTGATTTCCAAATCATTGCCTGAAGTGGTGCTGTATGTTGGATTAAAATGACAAGTCTTCAGACCTAAGCAGTCATTGAAGGAATACTTTGTGTTTGTTAAAGGAATGCCTTTTATCAAAGAGTTATACAGCCATAATATTATTACTTTAGCAATGGTTTTGGAGTAACATTGCATGAGTGTTTTGGAGTAACATTGCATCAGTGCTTTGCACTGAGAACTGGACAAATAATATTGAGAAGATTCTTTTTGTTTGTGCCAACAAGTTAGGGGTAGAATACATTGTAAAAAATACGAGAAATTCTGATGCATTGTCATTGTTTGTGACCTAACTGAATTAGCTGAGTCATTTTGTTCATTTGTTGCCTTTTTTTCATTATTTTTTCCTTATTTTGCTAGATTTTAAGCAATCTGACTAACACCATTTTACCTCTCTAATGTTTCAGAGGTTAGCAATGGATCCTCGCTGTAAAGGAATGCCACTATCAAGTTTTCTACTAAAGCCTATGCAACGGGTAACAAGATACCCACTAATAATTAAAAATGTATGTTATTTTGCAAAGATGATGTTTTTGATGCTGCTTTGCTTGTAGCTTAATTACAGGATAGCTTCCCTATGTTGTCACTATTAGATATCTGATATAGTAGGGAAAGTAGGCTGCCCTTTTATATTTTATCACATTAGAGCAAATGTAGTAATTCATTTGGCTTCAACAAAATGTCTCTGGATTTCTACTACAGATAGGGGTGAAACTTGCACACAAAGTACCAGAAGGCAATAGAAGCTGAATTAAATGTTTGAAATTCAGGAAATGGAAGTTTTGGGTCTATCTTATGCTCATCTTTGCCTTTTTACATGGTATCACTCCCTCCCCCAGGTGTCATAAGTGACATTCAGAATACAATCCTGAATGCCAAATCATTGCTGTGTACATTACTGGATAACATTACAACCCATTCCTAACTTTTATTTGTTGCCTAACACTTACCATCTTGAATAGTACCATTGAAATTGACCGCAGACGTTTGTAGGAATGAATCCAGTTACAAATTGGATGTTATCACTTAAGGGATTCCATAATCAGACTTGCTTTTTTTTATGGCTGGAATGTGCATGCTTATGTCAGAAGAGTGAGTAGCATATTGATGTAACAGCTCTGCAGGCAGCTGTTCACCTACTAACTGTGAGTTTGTCTCTTATTCTTAAACTTTTAAGTTTGTCAAGGAGGAAGAGAAATGTGGAAGCTTCTGAACAGCACTGATGAAAATAAAGATATAAAACAAAAATGTAGGGTTCTCAAGATGATTACATTTTAAATGCAGATAATACATAAAAGCTAATGTTTTTTATTTACCTGTAGATAATAGAAAACACTCCTGAAAATCATCCCGACCACAGTCACTTGAAGCATGCTCTTGAGAAAGCTGAAGAATTATGTTCTCAAGTAAATGAAGGAGTGCGGGAGAAAGAAAATTCAGATAGGCTGGAGTGGATCCAGGCTCACGTTCAGTGCGAAGGCCTCTCTGAGGTAACAACATGTTGTCTAGAGTAATGGACACACTTCACTGTTTGGGAAGAAACCATGGCTCACTTGTGGCACTGCATCAAGGGAAAATGGTGTAATCATATCATATAATCATCAATCATTTATTTTCATCTTCCTTTGGCTCCCTTTCACTCATGCATGTAATCCTTTTTGCTGCTTGTATTATTGTCTCCTACGTGATAAATGTTGTTTTTGCTCCTACCTCTGGACTAATGCCAGATTAAATACTGCAGCTTTCAACCACAACTCCAATTCAGTTTCGTGGCTCTTTATGATAATTACTCTTCTGTTTTATCTCATCCTGAAGCCATACCTGACCATCTTGGAGTGCTTTAAAAGTCATCACGGTATCTGCTTTTTGTAATAAAACCTTGTATACATTCTGAAAGTGCAGGAACACTGATCAAGTCTCTCTCAAGACTTTACAGAGAGAATCACTGCCTACTAATGCATGTTATTATTTAAGGTAACATGTTAAGACACTCTGCTGAAAATATGATGAGAATATTTGTGTTAGACAGAGGATACTTTGATGCTCTCCATATAATGGTGAAAATACTAGAGGCAGACATATCACAACTTGATTTTTAAAGTGTGTACTGAGTTTTCAGTTCAAAAGAAGAACAAATAATAAGCACTGCTTGGTTTATAAACTGGAAAATGTTGCATTTCATCTTAAAAATCTATTCCAGGGGAAAGACGATTCAGACAAGTTCAGAAGGGCCAGAGTTATGTTTAGCTGTTTTAAAACTACTGCCTGAAGGGATATGGCTGCTTTTGTATTTCGTACATGATGTCTGACCCTGCAACATCAGTAATATTACCTGAATGGCCAACTGACTGCTTGCTGACAAGATAATGCCATTAACACCTTAAATCTATGGCAAGCAGTGACCAGGCCTTTCCCCAGTAGTTTTCTGGCTGAGATGTTTCCAATCTGTAGAAGAAGCTACTCCAGATCTACCTGTCTTGCTAGAAAGGATGACAGGGCCCACACCATCCTGACCAATGGAAAATAACTTAAAAACAAAAGGGCTTGCAAGCCTCTACAGACCAGATAAATTCCAGATGATTCTTGCATCCTTCTGGTTCCAGCTACTGGTCTGCAGCAGTCCTGTAAGCCTAGCAATTATGGGGAAATACAGGTTGTCTGGAAGTCTCATGTTATGTTTTATGAGTGAAGTTCAGACACAGTTCAGGAATGCCACTCTTGTTAAAAAAGCTCATCATTTGGAGTGTTCATTTCCATAACTACTGCTAATTCTGGGCAAGTCATCATCAGCTCAGCTCTGCTCACAGAGGTGCATGTGCGTGGCAGAGAAACTCAAAAGTTTTTTTTAAGTGCTTTTGGCTTTTCTCTAACTGTCCAGGACATGCCTTGCACAACTGATAGGATGCCTTAAATTTCGTATAACGTTTTTATGACTTGCACTGCTTGTCATGCACAAGGCAGAGACATTGCTTATCATCCCTTTGGCACAAATTAAGACTAATGTCAGGACTCAAAACTGTATTTGATCTCTTTCAGGGGAACCTCGATTGTTTTACCTTATACAGTGCGTTGTTGTTCTTCTTCTACTTTTCGCAGCAACTCGTATTTAATTCTGTTACAAACTGCTTGGGACCACGCAAGTTTCTGCACAGTGGGAAACTCTATAAAGCCAAGAGTAACAAGGAACTGTATGGCTTTCTGTTCAACGATTTCCTCCTCTTGACTCAGATCATAAAACCTCTTGGCTCATCTGGCACAGACAAGGTCTTCAGCCCCAAGTCCAATCTGCAGTACAAAATGTACAAAACTGTAAGTACCGTTCTTAAATGGTGACTTGGATAGCTATATACTAAGAGAGGTACAGGAGGCAGCACCCACGTATTGTACCTGTGGGCCTTAATATAGAAGGATGTTGAAAGCTTTGGTCTATGCTGGAGATTCCAGGTACCAATGGTGAGCAAGCTGGCTATGTGCTAGGTGAGGGAAGATGCTTTTGAAATTTGGCTAGAACAACCTCTTCAACAGAAGTGACATAAAGGAAAGCAGTGTTTGTTGTTCCCTGTGGGAAAGGAGAGATTACTATGCTTCATAAAGCTGTTTTCTTACTTCAGGAGAAATGTTTCCAGACTGTGGATGTCAAAAAAGGACATATTTTAAGATAAATGGGAGGCCAGCTGAAGGGGAGAAGCTATTGTGGACTCAAATGAAATCTGTTGCAAATTACTCTATCTTGCATGCTTCTGTTTGGATACTGTGCAATAGAACACTAGCTTTGCCTGATGTTTTACAGCCCATTTTTCTAAACGAAGTACTAGTAAAATTACCCACAGACCCTTCTGGAGACGAACCCATCTTCCATATCTCCCACATTGACAGAGTCTATACACTCCGGGCTGAAAGCATTAACGAAAGGTAAGTTCCTGCACAGGCCATGTGAGTACTGAGTTTTAAAGGTCTGATGCAAATGTATTGGATGTACACATGCATAGCAGTCTCCAAGCAATTGGTATTACGTCTCCTTGTGCTTAAGGTAATATTCAATACATGAAAAGAATGGAGAAATAATGACACTTCCTGAATTCCAGTAATACCAGTCGTGAGATCACTGGGAGGGCTGATGATTTCATGTTAGTGTAAAGAAGGTAAAAGATTCAGTCCTATCTTATTCTGTTAATGCCCATCAATCTTCTGTGCCAGTGTGAGCATCTGTATGGATATGTGTTGAATGAGATTCAGGAACAAGTCAGATTAAAACCTGAAGCAAAAACCTGCCTAACAAAACTCAGTTAGTTCTAACCTGGTTCAGTTTATAACGAGTAAACCAAAAAAGTGACAACCTCACCTAGTGATTTATGTTTCTGGCAAGCTTACAAAGACAGGATTGCACTGACTTACAGTGAAAAGTTTGGTCTGCAGACTTGTGAGTTCTTGAAAGATCTCTTCCAAGCGGACAGCTTCAGCGTAGCAGAAGCTGGAGTGGGGTTGGGGCCATAGGCTGCAAGAGGTTGGGAAGGAGGGTCAGCTTTACTGTTGCCTGTAGTACAGCAGGGAGGAAAAATGGAAATATTTTGCAACCTTTTTCTCCTTTCCCTCTGAAGGACTGCATGGGTGCAGAAAATTAAAGCTGCTTCGGAACTTTACATAGAGACTGAAAAGAAGAAGAGGGAAAAGGCCTACTTAGGTACAGCATGGGGTACAGGGGTTCTCATCCTTTCTGGGGAAGTCCCTGGGCCAGAAAATACCTTAAGGACTTTTGTCTCTCCTCTTCTGTTTCACCACAGTTCGCTCACAAAGAGCAACAGGCATTGGGAGGTTGATGGTGAATATTGTTGAAGGCATTGAACTGAAACCTTGCAGATCCCATGGTAAGTGCCTGGAGTTTTTCATAATACGCTCTATGATAGAGACATTCCTATTTGACTAACTTAGATGTTCTGTCAACATATTTTTGTTTAGCAAAGCAATTTTAATGAACCTAAAATGTGCAAAAGTGATTCTGTACAGTTCAGTAGCACTTGTGCATTATCTCGCACTTTATCATTCCGTTCAGACAAACAGCTTTTACCACGTAAACTATTTCATAAGAGATCATAAGCCACGAAATCCTTAATGAAGTGTGGAAAGTGCTCAGCACCTTGCAGAATTGTGTTCCTGCTTACTAAAATGGCAGCAAGACCACTGGGCTTTGCCCAGTCTGTTGACTGCAAGAGTAAGAGGGTATTCAGACACACGCTTGAAAACATGATTACATTTTTCTGTTTGTTTCCTACTTCCCAGGAAAGAGTAATCCGTACTGTGAGGTGACGATGGGCTCTCAGTGCCACATCACTAAGACAATGCAGGACACCCTCAATCCAAAGTGGAACTCCAACTGCCAGTTCTTTATCAAAGATCTCGAGCAGGATGTGCTCTGCATCACGGTGTTTGAAAGGGACCAGTTCTCCCCAGATGGTAAGCAGGGGGCAGCCATGCTTCCAAGGGTAGTTTCAGACCTCCCTTTTTGAAGAGGTGCATGCCCACTGAGGTAAATACTGGACCCCTGTGCGTGTTTGAGGCCTGACACAACTCTCACTTCCAAGTGTAGGTCATGCCTGTGTTGGAGCAAAAAGAATTGTGCACTCTCTAGGTTTTTGGGTTTCCTCTCTCGTGCAGTTGGACAGTAATTGAAGTGCAGTTTGCAGTCCTGCTAAGTCCTTACGTGAAATTCTGGATTTTTTTTTACAAATGAACAAATTAATGGAGGAGGAAAAGAAATGTCATCAAGTTCCTGTAACAGGCAGGAGTAGAAATGAACTCAAGATTCCCAACCTACTTTTATTTCATTAACTGCTGTAGACATTCTGAGCACTGTAGAATGTCTTTTGGAGTAATAATCTCTCAGGAAGCATTTGGGCAGGGCTGTCATTCGTGTGACCAGTACCATTTGCCCCAGTGACCTTGTGGCTGTTGTCATCCATCCCTTGGCTCTATCTTGTCTCCTGATAGCTACCCGCTCAGTTTGAGCTGGGCAGCAGCCTTTGGCCTTTTTTCCTAACGTATCATAAAATGAATGATCTTAAGCGAAGCAGCTGTGAAGTACATGGTGGATTTTTTCTGCCTATGGTGTCATTCATTTTTAAATGCTGCCGCTGTCTAATATGGTCCAGATGAAATTATCTTCTGTACAGATAGGCAGCATTTGTCCTTCAACTGCAGAAGCTTAATTGGACCGAGGGCTTGTTTTCTTCTTTTGCTGTGTGTACATGGAAGCTTAGTTCCTTCTGCAAATTAGCGTTTTATTCCAACAGAAAACAGTTGCTTCATTTCTAAGCGTGCTGTCTTTTTGCATTTCAGACTTTTTGGGCAGAACAGAGATCCGTGTGGCAGACATTAAGAAGGATCAGGGTTCAAAGGGACCAGTTACAAAGTGTCTCCTTCTCCATGAAGTCCCAACAGGAGAGATAGTCGTCCGACTGGACCTGCAATTGTTTGATGAGCCTTAGAAGGAAAGGGACCAATGTTGTTTTTTATTTTCAGTCTGAGTTCACTGCAATATATGTATTTGCAGAAGCTGTCACAAAACCCGTATTGGTTTGGTATGAAACTACTGCTTGCCCTTCACATACAAGAGGGTTATCAAAGCAAACAGGAGCATCTTTGTGCCTTGATAATTCTCACTGAAGAACGAGTCCCGGTTTAGTGAGGAAGTCTCCCTCTATTTCTCTATGTGGAATGTGATGTCTGTTTCCTGGGTTGATGAAGTAACCTGGTTGTTCGTTGTGTCGCAGCCTGAAAGGCTGGCACACCACATAGGTCCCCGTGCTTGCTCCAGTTACTGTACTCGTTAATTCACATGAAGAAGGCAACGTTGGTATGTTTGGTGGCTTTCTGCAGGGTTTTCCCCCATAAGGAATTCTGTGCCTATTGCTCAGCAAAGTGGCGTGTAAATGTTTTGTGAATGGAACAAGCAGTTATGCAGTAAGAAGATCTCTGGAGATCTTCATGGCGATACTGAAAATATTTAGAAAATAAATAGTCTATATCTATAAACAGAGAAGATTCTATTAACATACCACTTCATGACTCACATTGCCCCCAAAATAAATTACGTACAGGCCTTGTGCACAGAGATGAGTTGCGCTCCAGAAGAGTTCACCCACTCAGTACCTTTGGAAGAAGTGTCTGAACAGTAAGTGAAGGACGGAATATAGAGCCCTGCTGAATGTTGTGCTGTGCCACTTCCATGCTGTTTTACTACTGCTGCTCAATGGTGTGAATGCAGATGGATGAAAAGGAAATAAATGATGGCTCGGGCTCAGGAAGCTCATTTCTACCCTGCAGAGTCTAGTTTGCAAAGCGATCAGTGGCGACCAGTTATTAAATTGTTCTGTGCCTGCCTGCATTTGACATCACGTTGCTGAATTCAGGACAGGAGCCCACTGTCACTCACAGCAGTGTTTGTTGCAAACCGGGCTGGTCACGGAGTTGGCGGCAAAGGTGGTGAACAGAACGGAGTGTTTGTGATAGTAAGGAGTGGGTAACCCCAGGGGAATGTCTTTTCATCTTGGGGAACACAGAAGGTTAAATATGTGTTTAACTCAACACATAGCATACATACGGACCAACGTGCCGCGAACTTCCCGCGTTCGGCAAAGCACCTCCCTCGAAGTGCACGCATAGGTTGTGTGTCCCTTAAGTACACGAGTAAGTGCTTTGCTAAGACAGGTCCTGAGATGTGACAGACCCCTAAGAGTAAAAATTCATCTTTGTTCTGCCTGGAATCATCTCGTTCATTACCTGTCATGCATACACTGGTATTTTTGTAATAACTCTATTTCTGAATGGGAGGTGTCAGCCTGTTCCATTAGCATGTGAATGTTCTCGTGGAGCCTGTTGTTAGGTTTTGATGTTCCTTGCATGTCCTTTCAGTACTGGTTTCCACCTTCCCTGTATAGATGGTGTTCTCTAGCACTACAATTCTTATTGATTTCCATTAGGAAATTAGGATATATTCATAACGAATAAGTAGATACAGTATGGTAATAAGTGTAAACTGTGCTGGGAAGTGTCTGTGTATTATAATTTCCTACGAGACCACTGTAGTGTTTCAAGCAATGGGAAGAAAATGTATGTTGGAGGGACGACAAAGTTTACATTTCATACTTTTCAGAATCGCTTTATTATTTATTTATTGAAGATAGTGTAGAATTTTGTATCAGAAATGACAGACATACTTATGTATTTTTTGAAACAGAAAACCAGAGATACACACTTCAGTTAGAAACTTCCAATTGATCACATTTTAGAGGGAGTGCAACTTCCTGGGCATGCATTTGGTTACCACTAACTGGCAGAAAACATGATTAAGAGAACTTTAAGTTTCTATTTTTCAATGTTGTTAAGAAAAATTGTTTCAATTAAAATATGTAAATAGTACTAAACCCATGTTTTCCTAATTCCATATCAATACATTTTATTAAATATAATGTATATGAAAATACACATTGTTGTGGTAGGATAAAAAGAAAAAGTGATAAAATCTATTAATGGGTAACATTAAATGTCATTGTCTAACCTTTTATTGCTGTCCTAATTTTACTCAGTAGTTGGACATACAGTGAACATTCCTTTCAGTGTTTAGAAAGTTGGATTCACCAGCATGAATTACAGCAACAAATAAGTAGACAAATAGGAAAACAACCATGGATGTGGTGCCAAGATCTAGGGCAGGTTTTCAGAAGACTCAAGTTGCTGCATTTTCCTCTGAGATTCAATTGCTGTTGGAAGTAGTGGCCAGGTAGCTGTGGGAGGGTCCTGTCAGACTGTGACCCCTGTCATGGCCACATCAGATCGCACCTTTTTGTGTAGTGACATGACTGAGCACCTTCCCAACCACCATCGCGTCTCATTTCCAACTTGCCCTCCATGCATGGGAACATTTAGTTCCTGTTAATGCCAGTGGAAGTCATGCATATGTGGTGATGATGAAGGGTTGGTGTTTGGCTCATGGATTTCTAACTTGCAGTCAGTCCTTTTAATTTCACTTCTCTGTCCAGGACTTCACGTGTTGTGGAGCTGTGGGACTAGCGAGGCCTCTTCTTCCAGGTAACAGCAACAGGACAAGAGGTGATGGCCTCAAGCTGCACCAGGGGAGGTTCAGCTTGGCTATTAGGAAAGATTTCTTCTCAAATATAGCGGTGAGGCAGTGGCACAGGCTGCCCAGAGAGGTGGTGGAGTCACCATCCTTGGAGGTGTTCAAGAGCCGTGTGGATGTGGCACTGAGGGACGTGGTCAGTGGGCACAATGGGGATGAGCTGATGGTTGGATTTGGCGATCTTAGTGGTCTTTTCCAACCTTCCTGATTCTATGGTTCCATGCCTGGCTGCACCACAGACTTTCCCAGCAGGGCTGGGCTGTGAGCTCCACCATCTGACCCTGTCATCCCATAGGCTGTGATCCATTGCCATGAATTACCTTTGTGTCCCAGCTAGAGCAAAGGCATACTGGAAGCTGGCTGCATGCCCATATGGCTACGCTGGAGATGCAGGGATGAGTTCAAGGAGCCTACACGATGAAGCTGATTCAAATTCTGTAAGGACTGGTAGATTGAAATAGCTAAACAGAGCATCCAGTAAGTATTCAAGGTTAATATAAAGGAGTTTACGTTCTTGGCAGATCTGTTTTCTTCCCTGTCTTTTGAAAGTGCGTGGTCATTGGGTTATAGCCACCAGATTCTCCAGAATGATATTTACCAGGCTAATTGTAAGTCATATAACTACAGGTTATAATGCATTTGAAAGCACTGAAAGATAAAAACCATAAAGCTGATCTTGGCTTTGGAAATACTGAGTATTTCCCCAAGATCAGTGCTGTAGGGATGCAGTGTATAAGGCCCTGAGAGGCCGTGTGCAGTTGGTGGACTGATGTGGGCACCTCAAGGGACAGAACACATCGCTGGGCTGACCCTATGGACAATGACCCATAAATGACAGAACTTTTTCTAGATATGCTTAATTATTATGTATTTTCTCAACATGAGTTTTTATGAGGGAACTTTTTAAATGTTCATTCTGGAATATTTTTACCCTTCAGAAAAACAAAAACAAAACAAAAAACCAAACAACTTTTTGTTACGTGCGAGTTGGGTTTGGGGGGAAGAACATTGCAGATAGTAACGTTTTTGTAATACTATTCAATACATTTTCCAAACGAAGATGTGATGAGTCCAGGCTTTCACTGCAGCAGTGGTGTCTGCTGTCATACTGCTCCGTTTGTGCTGTGGTGTTTCACTGTTCCACTGGAGCAGTCCAAACCCTTGAAACGCAGAACAGAGAGGAATCAGGTGAGCTCAGCTTCGCTTTGAGGCGTTTGCTCTGTACGTACATTCCACGTGTACCCCCATGTTTGTTCAGCCTGAACACTCCCGTCCTCCATCCCTATCGATGTATCTGTAGAGAAATATATATATATATACATGTGATTATTTGTATATATAATATAAGAGCATAGCTACTTTGTTGTTGTCAAATATGGAGTCGATCTAACAGAAACGTTTATGGGCACACAGTTTTGTTTGTTCACTTAAATATTTTAAAATAAAGGCCATCCTTGGGAAATTATTTTTCTGTACATATTCAGATATATTTAGGACTGAACTTCAATGAATAAAGAATGTGTTAAACTAGCCTAGTTGCTTGACATAGCTGTCAGAAAAAGGCTTTGCTGCAGCCATAGGTGAATCATTGCACTTCTTTGTAAAGCTGTGAGGTGTTGCTAACCCCGGATTTAGCACTGGTTCTATGATCCCAACCTTCTGTGTGAATCCAGGCATTGTTGCTCCCTCGGAGCCCTTCTGTTGGGCTCTCAGGCTCTCCTGCCTACCGTGGTGAGTGCAGGTGACGGGGGGAGGCTGGGCTGCAGGAAAATAGGGGGAAAAAAGGACGAAACAGTGGCAGAGCTGTAATGTCAGAGCTTGGTGAGCAGCAGGCTCTTCTGCTCTCAGGAAGCGTGGGGTGTGTTGACCATCGTGCAATGGGCTGGAAGTGAAATCCCTCCTGGTTACAGTGCCTGCTGCACAGGGACTGGGGGTGGAACCTGTACTTAAGGAGGAAGGGAGAAGGTTGGGGGCAGGAGCTCTCCTGGCACCAGTCTGAGTGCTGATCACACACCATCTCAAGAGAAAGTCACCCTGTGAGGAGCATATTGAAAGATGAGTGAGAGCATGCTGCTTTTGGCAGTGTGAAATGCCTGGATTGGGTTGAAGCTGCCCCATCTAGGTGACAATTTGTAAAGGGTTGGATCTTTTCATTGGGCAGACCCCCAGCTTTTGCAGAATACTCTATTCCAGACCTCAATTTGCTGAAACAGACTTCAGATTCCAACAGCCTTTGTAGACTTATTCACGCAGTTACTTTTTATTCAGTGTCGGTTCATTGATGAGAAAAGCTAGCGTAGTATTTTTTCAATGTTAATACTTAGAGCCAGGGAACCCCCCACCATGGTGGTGTTACTTTTCCGTGCACTTGTTGTTGCCAGACAAGCCGTATCAATTAGTTTCCTTCTTCAAAAAGGAAGTGTTGTACTCTGAGTAGTGTTTGTAAGATCTTAAAAATTACAAAGGTGTCATAAAGTAACTCCTCTACCTATGTCTTAGGAGCTGGACAGGGAGGAGAAATGGTCTTCTTTTTCAGAGAGGATGCAATTCGTTTGTACTGTTCATCTCCATCTCATCTAACTATCCTACAGGAACACATCTGAACCGTGAAATGGGTTTGTTATGAAGAATTTCTACCGGGTATAATGAATAACTAACTACAGATTGGATGCCACTGTTTCTCATAAGACAGTTTCATCTGTACTTTGGTTGCTCTGACTGTGTTATTTCCTCTGTTGCACTCTGTTAAATAATTCTATTTACGGGCAGTGTCAAATGAAACAGAAGTCTTTAAAATGCATTCACCCGATTGAGGAATTACACCGCGACCCAGACTGCGCTCACCGAGGTTGAAGCTGCAGATCAGACTTCAGTCTGTGCAAATTGTTTGACACAGATGAGACTGTATTTGTGCAAGTGAAATTATGCAAGAATAAACTGTTGGTTTGGGTTGGGTTTTGTTTGTTTGTTTAAGTTTAACAGCCTCTTGTGATGTTGTTGAGAAGCACTGAAGGGTGCTGTGGTCTCACAGACAAATGAATGTTCAGCGTTGTACGTTTGACAGCAGGACTGGAAGGTCCCTCTCTGCTCTGTCCCCTCCTTTTGGTTAACAATGGCTGCACCCAGCCAGCTGCCCTGAGGTCAATATCCTCTGTATCCCATTAAACATAAGTTCACTTGCCTAGCTCACCACCGAGGCAGTGTTTCTTTGTAGCTGTTTTGGGGCTGGGTCACCGCAACCAGACAGCAATACACTCAAAGCATCATTCCTATGCAGCTGCTTATTAATAGCTAAGAGAGCTGCCACGATTGATTAATTGGTTTCATTAATGACGTAGCTCAACAAACTAAAGCTGACACTATTAGCTGGACACCCCCAAAGCCACTGCCAGAACAGTGTCCCTCTAACATCACACCAAATACTCGCTCCCAACCAGGAAGTGATGGGCACATCAGGCATTTTACTCTGCTTTGCAAGCCCACAGAACACTGTGCAAAGGGGAAACGGCACACAGCCCCTCAAGACAGGTGTGGAAATAAAAAAAAATAGTTTAAATGTTAACCTGGAGGCATATACAGCCTGGAGATTAGAACAGCGACATAACATCAGGCAGCTGTGAATCAGTGCCCCCTTCTGAATGTCTTTATATTTAGTTTTAAGATAGAAACATCTTAACCTCTCACGATCAAGCTTTTGGAGGCCTCATCATCTTTCTCCCAATGCTGCATGTTAGAATTGAAAAACTTCAAAACAGCTCTTCAAGAAGAAATAATTTTATTGTTTCCATCCGCCAGGTTTCAGAATGAATGAACAGGACAGCTTGCTACACAGTCTCTCTCATTATTTTGGTCAGTTTCTGGATCTTTGACCTTGTTGACATATCCACATACTTCTCCCCTATATTGACAATCATTCCACCAAGGACTGAGGGATCAGTCTAGAAGAAAGATTGAACAGAAGATCCATTAACAGAAAAAAAAAAGAAATCAAACAAACCAGAAGTATAGTAGGGTAACAAGTTTAGGCATAAACAGCTTTTAAAAGTGCCTTAAGATAATTTTGCAGTCACTGTATTTCAAAGTTAAGATTGCAGTTATTAAAGCTTCAGAAGTACATAATACAGCGACTGAATTCAATCTAATGAATATATACAACAGTATCCAAAGGTTCTTTTTACTGATTTTCTGCAAAGATGAGAGGAAGCAAAAAAGCACAGCTTGGCATTAAGTTTATTTACAAAAGAAAACCCCCCTACCTTGGTCTCCAGCTTCAAGACCTCCCCTTTAGCCAAGAATCCATTCAGAGCACTCTTCAGCTCAGTAAGGCTGGCATCATCCAAGGGCTGAAAAAATTTGCACAGAACACAATGAAAACAAAGGACGTAAAAAAATTCAAACAATATAATGAGAACACTTCATTTTCTCCTTAGACTCCGTTAAAGAAAAACACTCCCAGGAAGGTAGTGGAAGCAGCCCTCTTAGATGGCAATAATCAAATGATAGCTAAGAAATAGCAGCATTTTGTGCTCCTTTAATTTCATTAAGCATTTTGCTATCTGCACGCATATTCCCAGCAACTGCCTGATGTTAACAACTCCAGAAAGCAAGCATCAAGAACCCTGAATTGCTAAACTAAGCACTCAGCACAAGACCCTCACATCTATATCAAGGCAGCATTTAGCCTATATGAGGAGAGATTAATTTTGCTGCTTCTAACTGTTCAGATTATCAGCTTAATAAAAAAGTTCCATGTGAAGTACAGGACAGGGACTCAGGATGCTGTCAGAGGGCTCCCAGCACAGCTGTGGGAGCTCAGCCAACTACACCTCACTTCATCACCACAGAGCAACCTGTGGCAGAAGCACCAAGAACCTGCCCTTGCTTTCCCTGTGAATTGTTCAGATATTGCTGCAACAGAAACGAGACTGCACAGAAAAATAGTGATTTTTGTGTTACCAGCAATAATAATCCCTCAGCTGCCCAGGTCCCCATCCAACCTGGCCTTGAGTGCCTCCAGGGATGGGGCACCACAGCTTCTCTGGGCAGCTGTGCCAGCACATCACCGCCCTCTGAGGAAGGAGCTGCCTTCTAACACCTAGCCTAAATCTCCCCTCTTCAAGTTTAGTTCCCCCTTGTCCCCTTACTATCTGCTTTTAAGCTCACAGAAATGTAATCTTTGCTCTTGCCACAGAGACCTGCCTCACTACAGCTAAGAGCTGATCTGTTAGTTCTGACCTCATCACTATGATCTGGATGACAAAAATATGAGCAGAGGCAGTTTTATCTGCAGATCTGACTTTCATCAGCCATATGGTTCACACATAGAAGACAACATTATCTGTTAAGCTGAAACAG
Source organism: Cyrtonyx montezumae (assembly GCF_038088225.1). Classification (NCBI taxonomy): domain Eukaryota; kingdom Metazoa; phylum Chordata; class Aves; order Galliformes; family Odontophoridae; genus Cyrtonyx; species Cyrtonyx montezumae. The sequence goes on along the minus strand of NW_027072034.1, from coordinate 59,614,904 downwards.
GAAGAAACAGGTATAATTGCTAACCAATAATTTCTGTACGCTGAAACACCACCGGAGTGTTTTGTAGAGGTGAGATTTTTCTTCGCTCCTCACGCAGCAAGCTGCTTACACTACAGTTAAGGAAGTTTGCCTTTTAAACTCATAACCCACCTGTGCAGTGGTGACTGTGCACAGCACCTCTCCTCGGAACGCGCTCATGATCTTCCCAAAAGCAGAAATGATGCCTGGGGTATAGCGCAAGCGACCGTTTTCAGCAAGCAGGTCTGGAAGAGGCAGATGTATCAGGAGGGTTTAGTGCACCCACTAGGAGCCTGTTCACTTAGCAACGACTCATCATGAGCAGCGTTTGCCAAGGTGTAAGTGACTACTCACTCATCAGGTTGACAGTAACGGTGGACATCTTCTCTTTCGCTAAAGCATCGTTTACAGCTTTCTGCTTAACTGTGCCCTTGGTGTGAGGGTTCATAACAACGCTAGACAGCTTGGGGTCCTTCAAGAGAGTCTGAGAGCACACACAAGCAACAGTGCAAAGCAGCCCACGACCCCCAGCCCCGCGCGACCCGAGGCGCGCCTAAGCTTCTTACCCACACTCGGCCCAGCTCCTTCTCCACCTGCTCCAGCTTCTTCTGCTTTGTGGCGGCGGAATACAGCGCGGTGGCGTAGCGGCCCTCCAGCCCGTACACCTGGATGGGCGGCTGCGGGACACACGGCGCCTGAGCGCGGCCCCGCAGCGGGGAGCCGGCCCCGCACCCCCAGCCCCGGCCCCGCTCACCTTCACCAGCCTGGAGACCGGCCGGGCCGCCGACGTGCTCAGCTGCCGCACCTGCGGGACACGCAGCGGCTGTCCAGCCCCGTCGGGAACCCACCGCGACGCGACATGCCCCTCCAACCCACCATCCCCCTCTCTCGGCCCCGCTTCACCTTCACGCCGAGCCCCGCTGCCGCCGCCATTTTCTCCCGCCGCCGCTCGAGGTCACCGTCGCGCAAGGATCAGGCTGGCAGGCAGTGCGCATGCGCGGAGGTTGTCCCCGCCCCTCCCGCCGCGCGGGGCACGCTGGGACGCGTAGTTCCCAGCGCGCGGGCGGGGGAAGGCGGGTTAGGCCCCGCAGGCCTCATTGTCCTGAATTACAACGAGCTGCTGCCTCCCCACTCCGAGCAACCGGGCCCAGGTGCCAGCTAGGGCACAGAGAGACGGGTGCAGCACACGGGCGGTCCCCGTTCACCTCCGCCCGTGCCACAGTCCCCTGCTCGACCTCGAGCTGCCCGCTCGGGTCCTGCGTGCTGGGAGCTGCTTTGGCAGGGGGTTGGACTCGATAATCTCTAGAGGTCCCTTCCAACCGCTACAATTCTGTGGTCCTGTGACTTGCTTGCAGCACGGCGTTGCGCTAGCTGCGGGCGTGCAGGGCAGGCTCCAGACGCTAGGTGTTGCTGCTGCTACAGATTGAGAACCGAGCGCTCCTTTAAACTGTGGCAAAACCAAGGGATTAGAGCGGCGCTCTTGAGGAAGTGCGATCTGGATAAGAAGGCTGACCTAGCATCCCATCAGGAGTAAGGCAGTGTCACCAGTATGCTTTGTTCTGCATGCTGGCGTTGGGCTCCTTCAGATGTCTGCAGCTATTTGCTGTGGGGACGTTCGAAGCCACAAGCGTAGTCCATGACAGGTTTAAGCCTGACGTAACACCGTTCTTGGTACCTTTAATAACAGTAGTACTAAGAAAAGTGAGCCTAAAACATAGGAAAGGCTTTGTTTTTCTTAAAAGCATTATTATTATTATTATTAGTTTCATTTTGATAGTGTGCCCTAAAATTTGCCCTAAAATTTGGGAACAATACAGAGAATCATAAAATCATTAAGTTTGGAAAAGACCTCTAAGATGACCCAATCCAACCCTTAGCCCACCCCACCATGCCTCCTGACCACGTCCCTCAGTGCCACATCCACACGGCTCCTGAACACCTCCAGGGACGGTGACTGCACCACCTCCCTGGGCAGCCTGTGCCACTGCCTCACCACTTGATCTGAGAAGAAATTGTTCCTAATACCCAGCTTGATCTTCCTTTATTACAACTGGAGTTCATCACCTCTTGTCCTGTCGCTGTTACCTCTGATAAGAGGCTGATCCCCACCTTGCTACAACTTCCTTTCAGGTGGCTGTAGAGACCAATGAGGTCTCCTTCTGGAGCCTCCTCTTTTCCAGACTGGACAATCCCAATCCTCTCAGGTTCTCCTCATCAGACTTGTGTTCCACGCTCTTCATAGTTTCATTGCCCTTCTCTGGACACATTCCAGGCCCTCAATGTCTTTCTTGTAGCAAGGGGCCTGAAACTGAACAGGGTACATGAAATGCAGCCTCACCATTCCCATACTTGTTTGAAGCCTCATATCCAAAATTTTATTATAGTAATTCTGAAACACTTTATGGTCTTTTAGTGCTCTATGACCTTTTAACCACTAACCATCATATTTTGAGAAGTCATGGCACTCCGGTCAAGTTCCCATTAACTGGAATTTTGAAGAAGGGAATAAAGAAAAGCCCTGGACAACTGTAGAGAAGTCGGTCTTCTTTCCGTGCGTGTCAGGATTATAGAGCAGATCCTGGAAACTAAGCTAACGCACATGGAAGATAAGGGGTGACAGCCACCATGGCATCAGTAAGGCTAAATTGTGCCTGAAATTTTTAGTGGCCTCCTGCAGTGGGGTTACAGCACTGGTGGATAAGAGAAACTGAGGCCATCTACCTACACTTGTGCAAAGTGTTTGACACTGTCCCACATGACATTCTTGTCTCTAAATTGGAGAGAAGTGAGTTTGATAGATAGACCACTCAGTGGATAAAGAATTGGATGGATGTTTGCACTCAAGGCGTTGTGATCAGTGTCCAGGTGGAGACCAGTGATTAACAACATCCCTCAGGGGCTGGTATAGGGAGCGGCGCTGTTTAACATCTTTGTTGTCAACATAAACAGTGTGATTGAACACAACCTCAGCACGTTTGCTGATGACACCAAGCTGTATGACACAGTTGGCACACTGGAGTGAAGGAATGCCATCCACAGGGACCTTGACAGGCTTGAGAGGTGGGCCTGTGCAAACTTCATGGAGTTCAATAATGCCAAGTGCAAGGTCCTGCCCCAGACTCAGAGTAATATCAAGCACAAATACAGGCTGGGCGGAGAACAGACTGAGTGGAGCCCTGAGGAGAAGGACCTGGAGGTGCTGGTTGATGAGTAGCTCAGTATGACCCAACAGTGTGCATTTGCAGCCTAGAAAGCCAGCCATAACCTGGGCTGCATCAAAAGAAGTGTGGCCAGCAGGTCAAGGGAGGAGGTTCTCCTTCTCTACTCTGCCTTTGGGAGACCTCACCTGCGTCCAGCTCTTTGGTCCCCAACGTAAGAAGGGTATGAACTTGCTGGAGTGGGTCTAGAGGAGGATGATCAGAGAGCTGGAGCACCTCTTCTGTGAAGTGAGACTGAGAGAGCTGAAGTTGTTCAGCCTGGAGAATAGAAGGCTCCAGGGAGGCCATATAGCAGCCTTCCAGTCCAGTTTGCCTTCAGGAAAGCTGGAGGGGAATTCTTTATCATGGAGTGTAGTGGTAAGTTAAGGGACAATGGCTTTAAACTGAAAGAAGGTAGATGTAGATTGAATGTAAACAAGAAATTCCTCATTGTGAGGGTGGTGAGGCATTGGCACAGGCTGCCCAGATAAACTGTTGCTGCCTCATCCCTGTTGGTGTTCAAGGCCAGGTTGGGTGGAGCTTTGAACAATGTGGTCAAAGCAACATGAAGGCAGAAGGATTGGAACTAGGGGATCTTTAAGGTCTCTTCCAATCCAAATCATTCTACATTCTATAGTAATACATAAGAAAATCTGTCTTTACTGAGTCTAGTCATGAGCTGGGGATTGGGTCAAATCCTGATAATACTCACAAGAAATAAAATCAGATCAACTTTCTCTGCTAATTTTAGACAAGTGTTATCTCACAGTTGATAAACAGTTTGTACGTTAATGCCTTGTCCTAGGGAGGGAAATATAAATCTTGATAAAGCTTGATCCTGCACCTGGATATATTACAAGTTTATTTTCCCCCTAGAAAGGATTTTAATTCCCTGTCGTGGCAGTATCTCATCATTTTGCATTCACCTCTCTCCATCATTTCTATTTGCTCATGTAGGTCCAATACCAGTGAGCACTCAAGCACATACTCTGTTTATAAGCTCTTCCACAATAAATACCTGGAAGAAGATCTACATACAGTTCTGCAAGTTTATGTGGAGGGTCAGTGCCTGAAGCATTGTAACCTTTGAGTAATCATTTTTAGTAAACATAGTGATGCTATAAGCATCACATTTTCTTTCTCCTGTTGAGACAGACCAGAACTGAAATCCTGCAAAATATATTCTCTCTACTTCTATTTGAGAAGTCTTCAAAATAATTGGCCTGAGTTTAGATTCATTTATATAGACATTCATGCTTATGGAAGACATGGACTTCACACCAGCATAACAACCACAGAGCCTACAGTAATCAGCACTTCTATGTCTCTTGCAAGAATGGGATATTCTTCATTATATTCTATCACAGTTGCAGTGGGGATGTGTTTCAACCAGTGTACAGCTGCATGAAGTCTCATAAAAGTAGTCAGACATAGACAGTTCCACAGAGAGCTTGCAGTATGTAGTGTTAAAATGAGATAAAGCTTGTAACAGCACATCTGGTGTCCTCACAATGATGAGAGCATATCAAAATATGCCAAACTTACCCTCCACCACACTGTGGCAAGCTCCTTAAAAAAATCAACAACACTGTAAAACCTACAAAAAACCTCCACTAACTAAACTAGCATGTCAGAACTTTGAAAGTGAAGGTTGAAAGCAGTAAGTACTTGGCTCCCTCACCTTTCAACTCACCTGACACATTAACTTTCAGCCTGTTTTGAGCACTGCTCTGCATCTGCAAGTCAGCAATTGCACCCAGCTGTTTTCCTTTGGCTCTGCCTAGGATTCCCACACTCAGCAGTATGGGAGGGTCCCAAAACAACTAGGGTGTAGCTGCAAACAAGTTCCTGACCTCAGTAAAAAAGTTTATGTTACTTACAAGAAACGGAGGAGGCTTTCACTCACAGTACTCCTTAGGTTCAGGGAATGTGGTACAGAAAAGCTATGACCCACCTCACCTCCCTGTTGCTACTGTGGTTTTGTTCCTGCGGCTGTCTGAAGGGAGTGTTGTTTTTTCTCTCCCAGGGGCTGCCCTTTTCATCCTTGGAAGCAGTTGGTACTCTCACTGAATCTAATTCACTTGGCTGTTTTCCAAACCTCTGCTCCATGAGCTGTTCTGCTTGGGCAGGTAAGTTCAAGTGCTCTGTCACAAGAATTCCTTGGGGACTAACCCTTTACAGGTGGAGTGACCCACCTACTAAAACCTAGCTGCCTAGGGAAGACCTGACTTATTTTCCCATTAAAGAAGTGTTTTTTCACCAGACACATTTATTTATTTATTGTCCCTGCAAACCTGCAAAAACGATTGGAAAACCACAACCATTGTTAGGGGAATTCAGAATAGGAGCTGCAGCCCTATTAATTGAGTTAGGATGCTGAACTCACTGACCTTAGCATCAGAGCACTGTACTGAAAGTTCTTTATAAGGATATTCGCAAAACCAAGCACCTGTGCCTAAGTTTTCCTCCAAAGGAATTTTCAATCTAGCTTATAGCATACATGATAAAATGGTAAAACAATACAATGTTATTGTACCAAGAGCACCCCAGAAGGATTGTGTGAAGGTAGTTTGTTTTCTGAGCTACCATAGTAATCTAAGTTGTAAAAGGGAAAAAGAGTCACAGTTAAGTACTTGTAGCTTCACTGATAAAATATCTCCTCTGTGCCTCTTTTAGAATAGTCTAGTAAGCCTGAAAAATCTATTTTGGGGCAAACTATGATGTGATATTAATAGGTTAGAAAGTTAGCACTAATCAGTAAGGCCTAACACTAGAAAAGGTGATGAGGGCTCACTTGAGTATTTGATTGTTTTAGATGATGTCCACAAAATATCAGTGGTAGTAAGAATTTTTTTTTTTTTTGAAAGTATGCAAATAATTGACATGGTACAGGCAGTACTAACAGCTGAGCTTTGCCATCTCACATATTAGCAGAGTAGTACCAAGAACATTGGACTCAGACTCAGGAGAGCTGGGATCTATTTTCAGCTTTGCTTTGGGCCTACTGATTGGCTTCTAATTATTCTATGCCTCAGTTCCCCCACCTGTAAAAAAGAAAGAATGAGACCAACGTCCTTTATAAAGAGCTATAAATTCTGTTGATGAAACATGCTTTATTAATAGCAGTGATACCTTTTCCCTCGTGCTGTTGTTAACAAAGTAGTTGTAAATTCACAAATATTCGATTAATGGTAATGTGCAAGCTGCTATGAAGAAAATAAAGGAGAATTTCCATGGCTCTTTCATCGCTGCTGCAGAAAATGGGATATTACCTCTTGTCCCACTTCTGGAGTCAGAAAGGAGATGTATGCAGGGAATGAGAGATGCTGGTCTATATCCCCTAGGTCTATCATGGAGATGACCACTATAAACTGGAAGGCTCAGCAAAGGCCATTGAATAGGCCTAGAACATGAGCCACCATCTCAGCCAGTGAGCACTTTAGCTACCTCTCTTACAGGATAAAAAGTGTACCTTCAAGTGGAAAATATATCTGCTTTTAGATTAAACTAATCTTAGGCTAGATTCTGGCTTGAGTCATACCAGGGTAAGTCTTTGAAATGTTCAAATCAGTGGTATTTCTACAGACCTGAGACCCCAACCTGCCATCCATGTGCCACGTGTAGGACTTTGTATCTGCCTTGAACTGAAATTGCCTTGAACTGCTGGGCTGAGCTAAATGGGATGAGGTTCAATAAGACCAAGTGCCGGGTCCTGCACTTTGGCCACAATAACCCCATGCAATGCTATAGGCTTGGGGCAGAATGGCTTGAAGAATGTAAAGAGGAAAAGGACCTGGGGGTGTTGGTTGATGCTCGGCTCAACATGAGCCGGCAGTGTGCCCAGGTGGCTAAGAAGGCCAACAGCATCCTGGCCTGTATTAGAAATAGTGTAGCCAGCAGGAGCAGGGAGGTGATCATCCCCTTGTACTCAGCTCTGGTACGGCCGCACCTCGAGTACTGTGTTCAGTTTTGGGCCCCTCACTACAAGAAGGACATTGAGGCCCTGGAGCGTGTTCAGAGAAGGGCAACAAAACTGGTGAGGGGCCTGGAGCACAAGTCTTATGAGGAGCGGCTGAGGGAGCTGGGATTGTTCAGTCTGGAGAAGAGGAGGCTCAGAGGAGACCTTATTGCACTCTACCACTTCCTGAAGGGGGGTTGTGGTGAGGAGGGGGTAGGTCTCTTCTCCCTGATAAGTAATGACAGGACGAGAGGGAATGGCCAGAAGTTGCGCCGGGGAAGATTTAGATTAGACCTGAGGAAGCATTTCTTTTCTGAAAGAGTGGTCAGGCACTGGAATGGCCTGCCTAGGGAGGTGGTTGAGGCACCATCCCTAGCGCTGTTCAAGAAGCGTTTAGATGAGGTGCTAAAGGACTTAATTTAGTAGTTGGGTAGAGATAGTGATAGGAGGATGGTTGGACTAGATGATCTTATAGGTCCTTTCCAACCTTATGAACTTATGAACTTATGAAATTAGGTGTCCTGGATGCAAGGGTCTTGCTGAATGAACACACTGCAGCATTTTGTATTAGACAGATGCCTCAGCTGATTTCAGTTACATATCAGAACTACAACTTGCTCTTTGCCACAAGAGGGAAGCCAATACTAATAATATAACTGTATTCATGTATTAACTGTGGTTAATGTAGCAAGATTTTTATCCATTTCAAGGCTGTTGCATCTCCTTCTCTTTCCTTTTAGCAAACTTGCATTTGATCATATGTCAGCAACTAAAGAACATTATTCTACATTCCATTTGCTCAATGCCCTGTGAAATGAATTTCATGGATTTGCTTCTCGTTTGAACAGCGCATACATAAACCTGAAACAGAAAGTAGGGGCAAAACTGAGCTGTTTGTTTTCATAGCAAATCTGAGCAGTCTACTTACAAACAAGGGAAAATTCTGTGGATATGGCAGCTGGTAAAATAAAGGTGGTGTTTTCCCTCATTTGGCTGAATATTAGTAATTTAAACTAGATATTAGGAAGACATTCTTTACAGTGAGGGTGGTGAGACACTGGCACAGGTTGCCCAGTGAGGTTGTGGATGTCCCCTCCCTGGAAGCATTCAAGGCCAGGCTGGATAGGGCTGTGAGCAACCTGCTCTAGAGGGATGTGTCCCTGCCTATAGCAGGGCGGGTTGGAACTACATGATCTTAAAGGTCCTTTCCAACACGAACCACTCTATGATTATGTGAATATGAAAAATTAAAGAGTATTTGACGAGTTGTAGGCATCATTAGTAGTCTACAGAGCAAGAGCTACTTAAAATAGTTGCAACTGAATTCAGCGAGCCTGCTGACTCTTGTTCTTTAGCTTGCTCTGCAACGTATGAGAGCACTTTCTTTATAGATTCATTTATTATGTCAGACCTGATCTCATTTACTGTACTGCAAACCAGAGTAACTGCTGATTTCAGGAACTTCACTGAATCACTTGTCTTGTGGTATGTTATCTGTGAAAGTCACCCTTATTTAGATCACATGCTTGAAGGCTTAGATCTATTAGGTCAAGATTTGTTATTACATTTCATCCTGCGTCCAGGCATTAAATTATGTGCACGGTCTTTTTGAGAAGGTCTTCAGAAACTGGTGAAAGCAGAGCTTTTATATGTAGGAATTAAAAAAACTGTTTGGGTGTAAAACAGAAACTGAACAGGGACTCATCAAAAAAATTTCTTTGGTTAGTATTTTCCTGCAGCAAGATGCATATACATGAGAGTGACTGTTCAGAAGATTTCTGTGAAACATTACTGTCATATGACAATCGTTAGAGATCATAATTCCTGGTACTTGGAAGTCATGATTTGGCTTGTGTCTTTTTTTTTTTCTTTTTTTTTTTTTCTGGAGGCACAGCAGAAACATGGAGCCAGAAGCAATGCAGAAAAACACATATGTTGAGGCTTCCTATGAAGCCCCCAAGAGTGTTCCCTGCAAGTGCAGGAGAAGGAATCGGGGCAAGGTTATGGAAGTCACAGACATAAATTGCAGTCCCCAAAGGGCCTTTGCGTAACTAGATTCTTAAGTGTTTTTTTTCTTTTAATACTTAGCTACATTTAATGGTATTTTGGATATTTTCTTCTCCTTCCTTCTCTCTTTAGAGCAGTCATACCTTAAAATGTTTTCCTAAATGTACTGCTATCTCACAGAAATTGTTAAGATTACAAGGGAATGCATAGCCTGAAATACTGCTGTCCCCCAAGTGGGCAGACATCTCTCTCAGACTCTCCCAGAGGATTGTTTTTCAGATATTCTCACCCTACTTCTGTTTCTCCTTTCCCTCTGGTACTGTTTTCGGCCCCAACCCTGCATGTATATGTGCAGGTGTTTTTTTATGGATGTGAGCAGTCACACTGCCTCCAGTGAGAATATTCACATGACCAAAACCATGCACTTGCATAGGGATTTCCTGAATCAGGGGCATAAAAGGAAATGGCCAGGTTAAGAATAATGGGTTGGTTTTATCCCTGATGTAATGCCTTTGACTCCAGTGGAATTATACAGGGCTGAAATAGATCCAGTACTTCCAAACAGGGAACTACCTCCAGCTCCATCACCTGCCACTTTTTGTATTGACAGTGTAACTAAATTCAGTCCTCTGTTCCCCAGGTTAGGGTAGCTGAAACTGAGAGAATTCAGATCACTTTGCACCAGGAGAGCTCCTCTCCTCCAGCACAGCATCTCCTGGGATATCAGGTGTGTTTGCCCTGCTGAGCTATTAGAGGCATGCCTGTGGAGCTTTGACTATAATCCACACGTCCTTGTTGCCACACTGAAACAGCTCTCACCTGTCCTGCCACTTCCCTGCTCCTATCTGATGCTGGGGCATTCTGTGGCCTTAGCAGGAGCTGCAGGTCTTGGGGCAAGAGCCCTGATTTTCTCAGTTGATGTATCGGATGTTCTGCTGTGTGGTCTCCTCCTGCACCAGCATTTCTTTTGTCTTTGTGGGTAGGAGGTGCTCCAGTTGAATATTCACACTTGAAAACAACTGGTGTGCAAGCGTGAAGATTATATATATATATATTTATAAATATAAGCTTTTTTAGGCTTAGAAGAAGACCCTCTTAAAAACATTCCTCTTTCCCTTCTGTGGCTGTCCTCTGTTTTGCCTGTGGGATGTTTGGGACCCCCCAGCCCTCACTGATGTGAAGCTCTAATTTGGGAGCTCTGTGAAGCTCAGCTAGACTTCAGTGCAGTTCAGCACGGTTTCCTGTGGTCTACAAAAGCATATGCCCTACCTGCCTGCTCACCCAAATACTCCCTAAAGTGGGATGGGCCTCCAAATGTCAAAAATTATGGAGCCAGGAGAGGGAGAAGTGAGGGAAAAAAACCAACACTAAAACACCCTCCAGCATCCAGGGCTCATGACTGCTTTGACAAGATCTATCTTTAGTTATAATAGTGAGTCACATCATTGTGATTTGACTTTACGGTTAGTTTGAGGTATGAGCCAGGCCATGGGATTGAGAGCGAGAGCATCACGGGATGCAGCTGTAAAATTCCACTACTCTGTAAATCAGGTTTGAAAAGCATTAAGAAACAGGAAGCAGGCAGGCAGGGGAGGGTGGGTTTTTGTGTGTGTGTGTGGAGGGGGGGCTGGGGAGGGGGGTTGTTTTTTTTTTGTTTGTTTTTCCAGCGGAAAATGATCGCGGTGCCTGCTGCATTGTGATGTCGTTGAGCAGTGCGGGGAGCGGAACGGAGGACGTGTATCGGTAGGCTGCTGTAATACTCCTGAGCCAAGCGCGCCTCTTTCCGCACTGCTCCGTGTGCCAAGTGTCACGTCCAGCCCACCCCACCAGCCGCCACGAGCTGATGCGGGATTTTCGCGGATGGTGCCGTGTTGCTAAGCAACCTTGCTAGGCAGCGTGCTATACATCATGCGCGGCCCCGGCTACTATGGTGCGGTGAGGCTGCTTCCAATTCTTTTTATCGGCTATGAAATATTAATTTTCTGCTGGCAGGTGGAGGTGGCACCAGGAGATCGAGGGGTGCTCCCTCCCAGGTGGACGTGTGCTGCCCCGTAACGGGAATCACGGGCAGCTCCAGTCTGGGCTGAGCTGATGGGATGTAAAATGTGGGCATGATTCCTGAGATATAAACACTTTCTGTGCCTGAGATGGGCTACAGGTTGGCTTTAGCACAAAGAAATTAATAAATAACCAGGCGGTGAAGATTATGTGACAGACATAATAAAGTAAGTACAATATATTCCCCCTCCTTTTTTTCTGTGACTCATACAAGCAAATCCTGATGTGAGGACCACATGTTTGCATACACAAAGAGAAGGAAATTTCCTCGACATTTGGGGATTTATTTTGTTTATTATTATTATTTTTTTGAGCCTCCTCCACTCCAGGGCATTGTGGATGAGAGCCATATCACAAACACCAGTGACAGTTTGCTAGATTGATGGGTGTAATTGCAGTGGAGACTGCCTGCCAAGCCCCCTCCCTGAAATGATTGCATAACCCAGCTGTTGCATGTGCAAAAGAAAAAAAAAAAAAAGGAAAAAGGGGAGGGAGAAAACCAAGAAAACCAGTCCTATTCTATAAGAAGCTGAATTGTTACTACAGAAGGTAAACAACAGAGATCCTAGTCCCCAGAGCAGCAGAGGAGATGGTATCTGCAGCTCATTTCAGGTATGCAGGGCCAGAAAATGCCCTCTACAAAGGATCTATCCAGGACAGGGGCTTCGATAGTTCTGAAATCTCTGGATCAAAAATGCTCATTTTTTGGACCTGCTGTTACTTGTAATGTTACCAGGTGGCAAGAAGAATGCAGAAGAGCGGATAAAAGGCAGTAGATCATTTCTGGCACTTGAATGCCATGTTTTTGTACTGAACATCCGCAGACAGACATGTTATTTAAGCCCAAGTGAAGAGGGAAGCAAGAGGGGAAAACCACAGTGTCAAAATATACAACGGTTTGTGAGATGAACCGCTGCATTGCCCCTCATCTACGCTCGCAGACATGAGAACACTGGTGGAATCAGCAAAACTGAGCTTTGTCTTCCAATTACTTTTAAGAGACCAGAATTTTAGTTTTAGCTTAACTCATTGTATTGCAGGTGTACCTTGCTGCATTTTGTGGTGGGTGATGGAATCACACAAACCAAACTGCCCAACAATTAGAGTGGTTACATCTTCATACTATAGATCTCAGAGGACTTTGATACAGAAATTGTTCTCGAGGTGTTCAGTGGCATTTGTCCAACAGCAGAACAAAGACAGCAACAGAACTTCCATTTCATGCTTTTCACCAAATGACAGCAGGCTGAAATGAATTCAGTGCCCATGGTTCAGCTCCTTTGTTGAGATCCTCAGCCTATGCATTTAAGGCAAATTTAATCCTAGGAGAAGATGATGCTCAGAAGTAGTTCTGAGAGGAGTATCTGGATGTAACACTTTGGAGTGAGAAGTACTACTACAGGTAAGTAAAATGCCAGCCCTTCCACAGCTATGTTTCAGACACATCTACAAGTCTGTCCTGGTTTTGCTGCCATTTTTGTTGATGAGAAAAACATGGAATTTTTATCATCTGTTTTCTTTTTTTAAACTGAAGTAATTTAATTGGAATGATTGCCCAGTTATATTACTTTTTTTTTTTTTTTTAACAAGAGATTTCTTCTATAAAATGCTTTGACAAATATTGACAGCATTCACAGTAAAATTTAAGGTATATGAAAAATTTGCAGAATTTCACCATCGGTTTGCAAATCTTTCACTTCAGAAAGTTTCTCAGCTTAGATGTTTGGCAACTGATGGAGCTGTTAAACTTCTAGTGAATGAGGACCAAGTAAATAACTGCAAGGCCTGTAACTGTGTACATTCACTGAGTCGAATTGTTTGGATGGACACCAGGGACTGGTGGAGGGATGCTGGACCCAGCACACATCTAAGACAGTGAGTGTACCAAGCCTGATTCCTGCCAACACCAGGACTTCAGCAGTAGGAAGGTACTAGGAGCATAAATGTCATTTGTATCTGCTGTGAGACCTCTGTGGAGTGATAATACAAATGACAACCTGTCTCAGCCCTTCCTGAGGGCTGAGAGTTATCACAGCAAAAGTTAGAAGATAAATTACATCTTACAACAAAAGGGACTCGAACATAACACATGCAAGCATCTCAGACTGTGCAGAAAGCAGAAGAGTGTTATGCTGGGCAGAGGTAAAAATAAGCAAGCTAATCTCAAATGACATTGGAAAAGAAAATAGCTGAAGAACTTTTCCTCTCTGTGAGTTTCATGGTAAATACCACTTCGTTTTCGGTATCATTAACGTTTTATTATTATGACTACTATTAAGCAGCAGCCCTGCCTACTTATGCCTCTATTTTCTGGGCATGTCTCAGCATTTTACAAGTTAGAGGTTGTGCTAGCACTTGGAAATATTGTATCATCATTTCATTACCACCTGGCTTGGAGAGAGGATCACCCAGTAACTATAGTGTAGGCATCTACTGAGATAAAGCAAGGGAGGAGGCTGCTACAAACTCTTCTATAGTCACTATGAAACTACATTTGTTTCCTTAAAGAAGAAGCAACACTTGTCTTCTACTTCTTTAATCTGATCATCACAGTTTTTTTTTTTTTCCTTCCTTCTATTGATTTGCAAGAAACAGGGTTGGCTGCATTGTTTCATGCCACAAGAGATATCACAGCCTTCTTTGTCTCCAAATGACTCTGGGTCAATGTAATCTGAAAAACAGCTCTAACAAAACAAGCTCTTCGCAGATAAACCCACAAAAAGAAAATCCATTGCAAGTCTCCTCCAAAAATTATTTGCATGTTTCCCTTTCCTTTACATCTATATTTACTGGTTTGTGTAAGAGACAACATCCAGTTCTACTCAGAAACTCTTACATAAAGATGAGAATGGGAACGTGATATGTCAGAGAGGTTACATTTCAACTACTTTGCCTGGAAGAGCTCTTACAATAACTGTAACTGGAAACAAAAGTGAAAAACAGCACTTAATAAAAATTACGTGGAATCAGATAGGATGTGCATGTATTTGTGTGGGTATTAGTTTCCTTTTGTGTGAGTATTAGTCTCCTTGACTATCTTCAGCGCTTAAAAAAACCTGCAAAATTATGAGCCAAACCCCTAAGAATGGATAAATAAAAGAATGAGACAAGACCATTAACTTGCCTCCTCTGTGCTTGGGTTTCAGGATGAGCTTTTAATTAACCATCCCCTGCTACCTTGTTGATGGAACACTCTCCTCATCCAGGTGGTGACCACTGAATAATGTTTGAGATACCTGTCGGCTGGGTGGCAAACATGACAGAAATGTCTCTAAGAAGCCTCCCTGTGAAGGACTGGAAAGGTGTATACAAAGTGTAATGCAGAAGTCATAAACTAAGTAATGAAGTTGAAAAGAAAGAAGTCCAGTTAAACTCGGTGCACTGAGTGCTTAATGTGGTAGATATTCTTAGTTGAAAGAATTTCTGACCTAGTAATAAAAAGATCTAATTATGTGAGTGTACTAAAAGGATTTTTAAACCTATTCAGAATATTCATGATCATTTCATCAAGTTTTCTGCAAAATTCAAACCAATAATCCTTAGTCTTATTATCTCTTATTCATATCTCCAGCCTCAAACTACTATTTGGACTATAATGTGTATGACTGTTGATATTAATTTGGTGTTTAAACATTGCTTGCATTTTGGCTTGCACTATTGATGTTATGCAGCATAGACACTGCAGGTTTGCCTAACAAAATGTGAGCAAAGGCTTTATATGCAAAATTTTATTTTAAATGTTACTGAAGAAGTCTCACCTCACATTTATGCTCATTTTTATTTATATCTACTTCTACTGATATGCATATTATGTTTTATTTAAATATTTATATATCAAATTGCACGGAATTGGAAAAACTCTCCCCTTCCCTTCCCTTCCCTTCCCTTCCCTTCCCTTCCCTTCCCTTCCCTTCCCTTCCCTTCCCTTCCCTTCCCTTCCCTTCCCTTCCCTTCCCTTCCCTTCCCTTCCCTTCCCTTCCCTTCCCTTCCCTTCCCTTCCCTTCCCTTCCCTTCCCTTCCCTTCCCTTCCCTTCCCTTCCCTTCCCTTCCCTTCCCTTCCCTTCCCTTCCCTTCCCTTCCCTTCCCTTCCCTTCCCTTCCCTTCCCTTCCCTTCCCTTCCCTTCCCTTCCCCTTTTTTGAAAGAACTAACCCCCCCCAAGCAGAGAAAAAAAAAAAGACACTCAGGATTTTTGTGGACATAGACATTTCAAGAGGTTTTTCCTTTTTTAGGTGAGGGGAAAATTAAAATAAAAATAGTATAACTTCTTCCTTTATTCAATCATTTTTAATACCAGAGTCTTAAATTCTGGTTTGGAAGATGAACATTCATTACAGAAATATCTAAGCTTGAATTTTTTTTTGCACTGGTTCTGGATAAGTGACAGTAACACCCTACTGAATATTTTTCCAATACATGGAAGGCTGTTGATTGCCAGTTCATAGATTCTGGGGCCATTTTGTTTGTTCCTTAAACTCGTGTTAATGTTTCTGCTGTCTCACAATACAACACCATGCTGTTGCTAACTAAGAATTCACTGGAACACTCAATTACTGAAAAACAGTTTCAGAAATCTTTCTGATTCATGAATGTAGCTGTGCTGATTAGGGGTAGTAGCAACACAACCATAGCCAGCTTCCTCTCTGTCAATAAATCTGTTGTTTCAGTCTGGGTGAGTAACACGATCTAGCTTCTGATATTATTCTGTTGTTTGGCATAGTAACGTTTGCACTCAGGTGTAATGTGAACCTGCTGATGTTGGTCAGTGAAAGCGATGCCAACCTATGTTTTGGTCAGCTTGTTGTTGTGCATTTTATTCCAGCAAGCTCTTTACCTTTGTAATATATGTCATGTACTCAATGCTGGCTTTTTGTTTGGTTGGTTTTTGGTTTTGTTTTAGATTGGAAAAATAGATTCTGATCTCACCACCATGAAAACTGCCTGTAATTTAGTTAGAACCATTGGAGCTACACTGCCCTGAAGGATTAACCTGTGGTTTAATTTACACAGCAGTAGTGATCCTGCAATTCCATTCACTTTTTCAGTGTTAGGAGGACAGAAGTTTCCAGCTCCTTGCTCAGGCTTCCTATTCCATAGTCAGCCTAGAATTTGTTGTTGACTCTTGCCTCAGTGACTCCTCATCTCTCTAAATCTGCTATGATGACCTTTGTGGTCCTCTTGACAGCCCACTAAAATGTATACTATATCTTACATTCAAGTTGGAGGGGATGTTTTCCTCTTCAGATTTTAAGAGCTGTTCATTGCATAGGACTATCACGTGGTCATTCATTCCTACTTCATAGGTATTTTCACCTCCCATAGCTTCAGCTTGTATTTGATGAACTGATTAATCTTCTGGGGATTTCCAGTTCATTTATATTGAAAGTGTCTTTCAAACTACTGTGGTAGTCTAAACAAAAATGAATTAAAAAAAAACCAGCAACAACATTTATGAGTTGTATATTGTAATCCGCTACCCAGCTCTGAACAGCAAGTCACAGGAAGCAGAGTTGGGAAAATCCATTTGCTCTTCAGCCTCTGTCAGTGTTCAGATACTTCTCTACAGGATACTGTCAAGTGCTTTTTCCAGCTGATGGTTAACTAGCATGTTCCGACCAGCCAGATTAAACATTCCCATGTGGGTTGAAGGGGGTGTCTATTGCAATAAATGCTGTGAATACCCTTGAGCTCAGCTAGCTTTCTCTGGGCTTTGCTGCCTTGTTGGCTGGTGCCAGCAAAGGAAAATCAATACAGAACACGTAAATTTGCTGGCCAGAGGTCTGGAATAACTCCTGATGCAAAGAAGGAAGATAGAGACCCCATTTCTGTGGGAATTTTTTCCAGTATTTAAATATAAATGGGGTTAATTTGGGAACAGAAAGTTCTAGAGTGGGCATATCTGTTTCCAGGAAAAAAAGAAAAAAAAAGCATGCATTTCTCAATCAGCTAAAATGTCCCTGGCCATATGTATTGGCATTCGGACATTTCTTTCCACACAAAACTAGCCCTGGATGTAAGAATGCAAGTATTTCTTTTTTCTTTCTTTTTTTTTTTTTTTTTTTTCTGCTTAAAGCTAAGTCCAGAAATAAATCTTTTTGGGATCCAAATCCTGTTAAATAGTTTGTGGTGCTGGGGCTTGATGGACTGCACAGAAGAAAGCTTGAAAATTTCAGATTTTATGTAATTAACTGTTAGGAGGGAGAAAATAATCTGTGTCTTTTCTAAGACTTTGTATGAGTAAATCCTAAATCTACGCGGTCTTGGAGCAGTAATGATTTACAAATGGAATGGCTCACGTGCTAGATGTAAAGTAAAAGAATAAATAATGGCTGTTAACGTGGTCAGGGCAAGGAAATATAGGTCAGATTTTTTAAAGACCTGTAGAGGTTTAAAAGATGATATTCTGTTCATTTTCATCAGAAATATAACAGTTAAGATTTACTGTTGCTTCTGTGTGTGCAATATCCCATTCAAAACCAGGACAATCAAATGTCCAGACACACCTTTTTCCACCCAGAAGTTTTCTACAGTCAAAAAAGGAAGAAGGTAGGCATTCACCCTGAGTTCCCAGCTGTTAGACAGATGTCCCAAGCCCCATAGACATAGCCACGGTGGCTGTGGAGAATAACAGTGCAGAGGATGTGCAATGAGTCCAATGTGTCTGGGATGTGCTAAAGCATCAGCTGCTGGATTGATCTGCGTGCCCACACCAAGTACCAAGCTGTTCCAGCACTGCGTGAGCTCATTGTGTTGAGATTTCCCAGATGGAAGAATGGGAGCATGAGGTAGATGAGCATGTAGAAAAAAAGCCTGCGTGAGTCTTCTCACGAGCCTGAACAACAAATGGGGGAAAAAGTCATCACTGTCTCTGTCTGTTGCACACAGCAACTGTCAACCTGCAGACTGTGAGCTTCTTGATGGGTTGTGATTGCTCCTATGTGGCTGCTGGAAGGCGTTCACTGGCATGGGGTTCAAATCACTACAGAGGGATCTGCAGCTCCGCTTGAAATTTGCTATGGGGTGAAAACTTGAAAACCCTGAAAGTAAGGGCTAGGTTAATGCACAAAATGCTGGGATGAGATGGTGTGACAGACTTTACTGTGCCTGACTGTAGAATTTGGGTTTTGGCACAATTTGATGTTATTTGATGTGGTATTCTGCTTACTTGAAAGTGTTACATACATACATATATCTGTATGTATGCAATTTATACTGTAAAAACCTACATAATGTATACTTGGAGATATGTATGCACACACATACCTCAAATTGCACTTCTGCTACTTTCCTGCCCATGTGTGCTTTGTATGAAACAAGGAGAGAACAGTGAGAAATGCTTCAAGGGACTCAAATAGTTGCAGGGCATTGCTTGTCAAGAGATGGTTCAGTCAACGCTGACCAAAGTGGCATCACCTCGAAAAGAAAAAAACAAGCACCTCTCCTTTTCCCCTCACTTTCAGACTACAATAACAATAGCAGACCACATGTAAGGAATTTTGTGCAAATAATGGCTAGGGTTAGTAGAAACAGTTCCACTGTTTCTCAGTTCATCAGCTCCTCCCAGATGGTTCCTAATCCCAACAAATGTCTTGCACCTCCACTGTTCATTTTTTTTTCCTGGAAGAAGAGGCAACAGAGATTTAGCATTTCAAAATGGATGAGCCACTTTGAATCACACTGAAATCAACTATCCAGTTTTAGCCTAGTCAACCTTTAATCACAACACACTGCACTTTCTTTCGCTCCCTCCCCCTGCTATACACTGTATCATATCTTTCATAAATGCCAAGAGAAACAGGGTAATCACTTTCAGTTCCTCCTCCAGGGTCAGCAAATCACAACTGACTCAAGTGTATCTGGTTCTTGTCCTCCCTGAAAGCAGCTATGACTGTGTGAGAATGTCGTTGTTTAAATTATTCAGATTACTGCTTGCCTGAGACTCTTTTTATATCATGGCTTTCTTTCGGAGCTATCGAAGTGTTTGTCTGGACATGTCTTACAGATGACAAGAAATAAGACGAAGGTCTTGCTCTAAGTTCAGATCCCAGGAATGGACTGTGATGTCCCAGCCATTGCCCTGCTCTGCCTTGCGTGAGGTAGGATAGCAGAAAGGCAGGAAAGTGTTTCCCAAGAGTTGTAACTAGCTTTTACTATTGAGTGAGTCCCAGCATGTACTTAACAGGTAGGGTTTTACTGCTCTCTGACATTTCTGTCAGTGTAAATACAGAGTAATTTCACTGCAACCACCATCAGATTGGTGAGAGGCAGTGCAATTCAGCCCATGTTGCTTTTCAAATGAAGGCAAAGGAATGCTTTGTTGAGAAGCATCAAAGATAAAAGCGACCATTCATATTATCAAACTATGAAAACAAAAGAGGAAACAAGTGGTTACTTTAATTAGTACTCATATTCCTATTATTCATGCTAACTGTTATGAGCAAGTGGCAGGTCTTTACTCTGCCTTCACTGGAAGCAGGAAAGGAGCCAGTTGCACTCTTGGCTTTCTTGTCATTTTTACTATCTTAGTAGTACATTGATCAGAGTTTGTTGCCAAGTATGTTGTGCAGATCACAGGCATTCCTAGCATTGTTTTATTGAGAAGAGTAAAATGACATCAGGAGGAAAGTTGACCCAATGTATTTCTTTGTTTGCTTGTGATTTTTTTTTTAATCAGAAAATCTTGCTGGGCACCGATCAATTCTTTTTTAAACAAGATTGCTCCAGATTAAACAAGAATAATACAAACATAACCATGCAGGGTTTGCTTGTTTTGGAAGATCTGTTGTTGAAGAGGTGTAGCTTACATGCATTCTGCCAATTTGTCCAGTGTACCAGTGTGTTGCAAAAAGCATAGTTAACTATTTCACGTGCAACTATTTGAAGCTCTGTAGTTTATCTAAGCTTTGAAAATTGCTTTAAAACACTAATGATCAAAGGGAGGATTAAGATTAGTTCTTAATTTCATGGCAAAATAAGGCCGGCCACTGTTGTGCGGGCAGAACTAGGCTTTTTAAAGTATACCTTTGCTTTACCATAACTCAAGAAGCTTACTTTAAAAGTTAAGGACTAAATGCAATGTGGGTTTGAACTGTGTTTTAGAGCCAGAGAACTAGTGCAAAAATAGGTCAAAACATTAAATACTATCATTTGGCCAGATCATTATTTGCCTCTTAAACTTGACCCTTATTATTTTGGGGTGCTCCTGAGCAAAATTAAACACTTATGAAGACATATTCAGAATTTGGCAGACTTTTGTGTTCACAAAAACAGACTGCCATTAGGAATTGCCTTATGGACCACCCGTAGTGATTTTCAGCCATATAATAAGGTTGAAATAAGATCTAAAAGACCAGGGGAAAAATATTTCTCTTATTCCACTCCTCACTTCCCCTTTCAGGTTAAACTCCCTCTGACTTCATTGACAGTTTGTCTTAATGGAGTAATAATTTAATACATCTCAAGGTATGACTCACATAGTAGCTGTGTGATCCACCCAGATACAATAGTTCGTTAGTCTATTAAAAAAAAATTGGGTCTGTTTTGGATGATGTTATCTTTAAGGAGGAAGACTTTGCCCTTTGGCTGCTGTTGCTGGGAGAACGTTCACCTCCTGTCAATACTGTGATATCAGACTGGGGCCTCGTGATGTTCTTCTTATGGAGATGTGGAAACTCAAAGTTTAGTGAAGAGGCATATGTGCCTTTGTCATGGCTTTCCGTTATCCGATAGCAGGGACAGGTTTTGGCCTTTCTGGCTTGGACCAGAGAAGAATCCTACAATTTGAGTTGTGTTTCCTGCTAGGCCCTTGGTGGACTTTAAAGTTAGGAGCAATTTTAAATCATCTTTACTTAATCAACTAGGTTGAGTACAGATTGTCAAGGGAGTGAAATACTTTCCACTTGTTTTCACTTAATGTCCCATGATATCATTAGCACCTTAAGTCCTCATACCCCTTTCCAGTGCAGAGGCTCCCTCTTTTTTTCCCCTTTTATAGTAGAAGTTACATTTAATGCCTCCCATAACTAGCACATGCATGTGTTCCTCCACAGCAGCAGTAGGTCTGTGTCCTGCTCACAGTGTGGTATACAGAGTTGTGTGATAGTTGCAGCACATCTTAGAGGTACTACACTTTAAACAGGCTCTGAAGGCAAGTAGTGACAGGACAAGAGAGAATGGCCTCAAGTTGCACCAGGGGAGGTTCAGGGTAGATATTAGGAACAACTTATTCTCAGAAGGAGTGGTGAGGCAGTGGCACAGGCTGCCCAGGGAGGTGGTGGAGTAAACGTCCCTGGAGGTGTCCAAGAGCCGTGTGGGTGTGGCACTGAGGGATGTGGTCAGTGGGCATGGGGGGGGTGGGTTGATGGTTGGACTAGGTGATCTTAATGGTCTTTTCTAACCTTATCGTTGTTTCTAAAAGGGCCTATTTTTTACTTTGATAACACAGCAAACACTCTGACAAAACACAAAACAAAGCATAAGTTGCTGATTATTTTTCCTGCCTCCATTACCTGAAGGAGCCTTCACTTGTGAGCGCCTGATATTCTTCTGTTGCAGCTTTGTGCATCTTCTCAGCCCATCTTAGTCAGCTTTCTCCAACTTCAGATGGAACCACACCCGGTCCTGTGAGCATGGACTGCCTCTTTCTCTCTTCTTCCCAGCAGGTCTGGGAATCTCCCCACCTACCTTCCTACAGAGCTCTGTAAACCAGTGTCAGCATCTTGCTTCCTTTGATAAGTCTCAGGGCATTTGCCAATCTGTAACAGGAGAAAACTTGCTTCACCTTGCCCTTGCCTGCACAGCAAACCGTTAGGATTTATTTACCAGCTTTGCTGCTGTGTCTTGCAGTAAGAAATGCAGTCTTTGTCGAAGCAAATGGTGAGCTCCACAGCTACACAACGTTATCTCACAACTTGTTATTTCACAGGTTGTATACACATAGATGCCACAGGTTATCTCATGTATAAATATTAATGTGTGCAGTGGAAGATGAGTGTAGATACTATGAAACACTGCGCTTGAGTGATTTGCTATGACATAATGGATGAGGAGGGGTTATTCACTTCATGAACTAATCTGTAATGAGTCATATGTTAAATTTAAGTAATTGCTCTCTGTTTTGTGTAATAAAACTGGGAACTAAAGATTTATGGATAACTGTAGATCAACTGCTTGATATGAGTCGCAATCTAATGACATTGCATGATGTACTCGATATATGCTGGGGGAGATAAGCTCTTATCTAAGGAGGCAGCCAGTATAATTACATGCAGTGTCACTCGGCAGGGGAGTCATAGGGCTGTGTTCACAATAGAAAGGTAAGGACAAAGACCCCTCACTCTACCCTAGTGCAGCTGGCATCAGTGTGGATCAAGAGTGGCATGTCTTCAGCTGTACCTTGGCCTCCTAAGGAGCTGGTGTTTGTGTAACCACTGTCCATCTCCTCCTTGTCCCCACCTTTTGGCTGATTACAGCTAGGTGGGATAGGGGGCTGGATTTTCAGAGAGATTCAATCCCTACCAGTTTCCTGAAAACTGGAATCCGGAGAGCTAGAAGTTCAAATTAACACACTGCCGCCAATGGAAAGGCAGGCACAGTTCAGGAATCAGCTCCTCTGTGGGGTAGTGAGAGTTGCTGGCCGATGAGCCCATGTGTAGCCCTGCACTAGCTGCAATGTGTGCTCCTTCTTATTTGACAGAAATCTCATGGGGAAAGGAGAAGTTGCTTAGGTAGGGCAAAAGGACAGCAAATGGCAAGGAAGCTGACTTTATTCAGCCTTCTGGTTATACAATATATTATGGAGTTTTCCCATGTGATATTTTCATTTCCTGTATTTAATTTTTCTAATCCAATGATTTAATTAAGGACTTCAAGAAGCTGAACTTAAAGTAGCTTTCTGAATCTGTAGTCAATCTTTCTTGATATTTAAGTGAGTACAGTAGAGGGAACTGGAATTAGTGGCATTTAGAGAAGGGTCCCACCTGTGTGCTTTGGACACCGATCCTAATTTTCTCAAAATAAGCATGTTTTCAGAACCAGAATTCTGGTTCTAGCCTCTTTTGGACTGCCATTATTTCCTACTGTACCAGCAAGGAATGTTTTCCTTAAAGGCTGGTTGCTGGGGCTTGATGGACAAGGTGCCTCATCGGTTATGGCAGAGTCTATGTTTCGGCTAGCATCTTCTCACATAAATATTCCATGCATCAAAAATGTATGACACGCACCAGAACTACGTAAAAAGAATGACGTATGAAGACAGATACACAGTGCCCGTGGCTAAGAATTTCTTAATCAGATGTTCAAAAAACACATCTACGCACCAAGGAAATATTTTGAGGTCTGTTATTTAAGCTTGCTATGAATAAAAATTTCGTTAATGTTCAACGTAATAGCTACCACTGGAGGACAAATCATTGGGATACATTTGCAGTCCTCTTTTTCTGGGGCAATGGAAATTTTCCTTTGGCTTTTTTTTCATGTGATAATTCAAACAAATCTGCTCTTTGCTCTTTCCATCTAGATTACTTCAGTAATTGCCCTCAGGACAGCTTGTTTAAGCATAAACTTGTGTCGGACTCATGTGCTTTTGTTGATTCCAGGGGCTCCTGTACTGGTTTCCCCATTAAAAATGAAGGAGAGAATGACTTTGTCATTGTGACTATTCCCAGAGATACTGTTTGACTATCACAGAGTATGGAGGTCCCTCACTTTAAGATCTGTAATTTTTTAAGGTGAAAACTTTTGTACTTGATTTTAAGAAATGCAGGATACCCTGAGAACCAGCTGGAGACAGCAGGTCTTTGATATTTAACAACA